>NW_015507530.1:36432-44866 GCF_001515645.1 Sinocyclocheilus grahami | reverse complement strand
GGAGCCACATCGGTAGCGATCTTTTCAAAAAGCCCATAGGGTCGTCCTTTTCAGAACCATCAGGCAATCCAACCAAACGCAGATTGCTGCGCCTATTGCCATCCTGTAAATCCATTATCTGTTGCTCGAGCGCGGTTACTCGCCTATCGTGATCTGCGACAACTTTCTTTTGTTCTCTCATCTCCCCTGTAAGAAGATCCAGTTCAGACGAAACAAACCAGCAGGTTGATCCAAACCCTATAAAAATGCTTGTAAATTTCATATTATGCGGGTATCACCAAATACTGGATTCAATCTTTTTGTCAGCTTGTTTTCCTTCAGTTAGGACAGAATTTGTATTTGTTTTTTGGAACGGCTTGATCGTAGGTGTCATTAATCTGAGTTTATGCACCTTAGATTTTGAGAGGAATGTTATTGTGGATAATTTTGTCAATATTCAATAACAAACTAATTTGCACTGTTTATCACAATAGTGTGCTTTAGGCTCAGATGCCTACAATGAATCAGTTAAAAAAAATAAAAAATAAAAACTTGTCCTAATTGACAGGAAACAAGCTGACAAAAATATTGAATTTAATATTTGGTGATAATATTGCAAAAAGAGAGATTTAAAAGCTATTTTTGTAGACCAGATATTGAGCGGGAACACCATAACTGCAAGAAGGTGAGGGGAAAAATCCCAAGAGAAGTACAAAAATTATCCAAAAAATGTTGGGAAGTTGTTATAACGTGTGTGATACGGGGCGAATAAGACATGAGACGTGCGAATCCATCTGCAAAGCTTTTATTTAAAGGTGTGGTCATAAAAACAGGCAAGGTTCTGACAATGGCAAACAGGTATATAGAGGGCAAGACAAAAGAGTAATCCAAACCGGGCCTAAGTCAGTTGACAGCTAACGTTATCCAGAGGGCTTGACAAGAGGGGAAATCCAATAACACGAGCAGTAGTCCAGGCGAGGTGTAAACAGTCCGAAACAGCAGGCAAAGGGTTAATCCAAGATAAACAGGCAAAAACCAGGTAACACGGGAAAGCAGGCAAGGCAAAACTATGACAGGACTAGGCTAGACTATGAAACAGGAAATCAATAAACAGGCTCTGTAATGTAGCTATCAGTGAACAGTGATAAGTGCTAAATATAATACTAGGCGATCTGAACGAG
Organism: Sinocyclocheilus grahami; assembly: GCF_001515645.1. Classification (NCBI taxonomy): domain Eukaryota; kingdom Metazoa; phylum Chordata; class Actinopteri; order Cypriniformes; family Cyprinidae; genus Sinocyclocheilus; species Sinocyclocheilus grahami. The sequence continues at coordinate 43,706 of NW_015507530.1, read as the reverse complement.
GAAGTCCAGGGCTTATAAAGCGTGTCTGATGGGATTCAGCTGTGTGTGTGTAATCAGTGCAATGGATGATGGGAACTGTAGTCCGGAGTGACATGTAACAGTCTGTGTGCTGTGAGAGTCAATGTAGTGAGCGCGTGACCTCTGGTGGTGAGTGAACGGAAGTTTATAGACTGGATTCGTGACTTGGCCCCCCCCAAGGAGCGGCTTCCAGACGCTCCTAACTCATAATCCAGGAGGGCGGTGGAGCAGAGGCAGAACAGGGGGAGGGATGGAGGGTCAAGTCCATGTGGAAGTAGAGAGACCGTGGACTGAGGCAGAGTAGGCAGAGCAGAGAACCAGGGTGGAGCCGGCAGAGTAGGTGGAGCTGAGGACCACCACAGCTGAGCAGACGGGTCCGAAGATCCCCACGGCGGAGCAGAAGACCACCATAGCAGGACAGGAGACCACCACGGAGGAGCAGAAGACCACCACGGAGGAGCAGAAGACCACCAGGCCGGAGCAGACAGAGCAGAGGACCACCACGATGGAGCAGACTGGACAGAAGCCCACCAGGGCAGAGCAGAAGACCTCAACGGCAGAGCAGATGGGACAGAGGCCCACCAGGGCAGAGCAGGTGGCGTAGAAGCCCACCAGGGTGGAGCAGAAGACCTCCACGGTGGAGCAGACAGAGCAGGAACCCACCAGAGCGGAGCAGACGGGACAGAAGACCAGCAGAGCATAGCCAAAGACCACCACGACAGAGAAGATGGATCATTGGACCCCCCAGGGCGTGTCGGCAGACCACCCCGGCAGACCAGAGTGAGTGTAATCAGTGCAATGGAACATGGGAAATGTAGTCCAGGGTGATGTGTAACAGCTGTGTGGTGCGAGAGTCAATATCATGGAAGGGAGACCTCTGGTGGCAAATGGATGGAAATTCATGGATCGGATTCGTGACATAGCCCCCCCCAAGGAGCGACTTCCAGATGCTCCTAACTCATAATACAGGAGGGCGGTGAAGCGGAGGCGGAACAGGGGTAGAGACGGAGGGCCAGGTCCACGTGGAAGTGGAGAGACCGGGGACTGAGGCAGAGTAAGCAGAGCGGAGAACCAGGGTGGAGCCGGCAGGGCAGGTGGAGTTGAGAACCACCACAACTGAGCAGACGGGTCCGAAGATCCCCACGGCGGAGCAGAAGACCACCATAGCAGGACAGGAGACCACCACGGAGGAGCAGAAGACCACCACGGAGGAGCAGAAGACCACCAGGCCGGAGCAGACAGAGCAGAGGACCACCACGATGGAGCAGACTGGACAGAAGCCCACCAGGGCAGAGCAGAAGACCTCAACGGCAGAGCAGATGGGACAGAGGCCCACCAGGGCAGAGCAGGTGGCGTAGAAGCCCACCAGGGTGGAGCAGAAGACCTCCACGGTGGAGCAGACAGAGCAGGAACCCACCAGAGCGGAGCAGACGGGACAGAAGACCAGCAGAGCATAGCCAAAGACCACCACGACAGAGAAGATGGATCATTGGACCCCCCAGGGCGTGTCGGCAGACCACCCCGGCAGACCAGAGTGATCAGGAACCCATGGCAGGGACTGAGGCCTAGGGAAAACAGACAGTGCATTTACAGTCTCAGGGACCGAGGCAGGGAACACAAGATGTTTATCAATAGTCCCCCTGGTGACCATTGAACGGGCAGACAGCTCAAAATCTGTCTCAGTGACAGAAATTGGAGAGGCAAACAGTTCATAAGCAGACTCACTGACTGAAACTGGATGGGCAGACAGTACATAAGCAGGCTCACTGACTGAAACTGGATGGGAAGATAAATTATACTCAGGCTCATTAATTAACATGGGAACGACAGATGGTTTGAAATTAGACTTGGCTTTAACAGAAACCAGATCAGCAGACAGTTCAAATTCTACATTCGTACAGATAGATTGTTCATAACAAGGTGCATCGACTGATACTGGACTGGTAGACATTTCAGTGAGGAAAACTAAACTGGCAGACAATTCACAGTCAGATTCATTAGTTGAAATAGAACAAACAGATACAGTAGTTCAAAATCAAGAGTATTAGTGACAACTGAACAGGTAAATTCTGACTCCTTGGTTGGAGCCGGACAGACATATAGTTCATTAGTGTTCTCTCTGGCAGAGATGGAAGTAATGGGGCAAGTATAGAGTTAATTTATTGTTTCAGGGTTCATGACAGGCAGGACTAAGAGTTCACAGGTGACCTTTTTGGCTGTGACAAGGCTACTAGGGCATACAGGATCTTCAGTTAAAGTTCTGGGGTCGTGACAAGACTAATAGCAAGTTAATTTGCAACAGGACCGTCATGAAGTTCGCAGACCACGTCCTTGGTTGTGATAGACACGACTGAGAGTTCATAGGTAGCCTCCTCGGCTGGATTGGGACAGGAGAAAAGTTCATAAGTGGCCTCCGTGGCCGATTCAGGGCTGGACGAAAGTTCACAGACAGCCTCTGTGACTGGGTTGAGACAGGACGATGGTTCACAGATGGCCTTCGTGGCCGGTTCAGGACAAGACGAGAGTTCATCAACGGCCTCTGCGGCCAGGTTGACAAAGGACGAGAGTTCAGTAACCATGTAACCATGACAGGCATGACTGAGGATTCAGAAATGGTCTCCTTGACCAGTGCAGGACAGGACAATAGTTCATAGGCCGTGACATGAGCAGACGAAATTTCATTAATGGCCTCCTTGGCTGGAACAGAACAGGACGAGAGTTCATAAGTGAGTACCACTGCCCCCTTTGGAGGTTCTGCAGCAGATGTCACAGCTGATCAGTGCAAACATTGGGACGTAGCACAGAGCTCATTCAGTAAATGCACAGCCTTAACAGATGTGTTTTGAGTCTGTATTTACATATATAAAAGCAGACGCCCTTTGTTTTGAGTGAACCCTTTCTACTGACTTGATCCTAATGATCTGAGTCTGCTATGTTTTTATTCAGTGCTGTAAAATAGGGGTGCGCTGATCCGATATTCAGCATCAGTATCGCTCCGATACTGGCATTTTCTGCTGGATCGGGGTATCGGTCATACGAGACCAATCCAAATCCGATATAGTGCGTATACTATTCTGTGTTATTGTTAAGCTCCAGGAAAGGCACAAAACCATTATAAAGCACCATAAAGTTTCAGTGCACTGTATTTCAAGTGTTCTGAGACCGTTCCATAGTTTAATTTGAGGTACAGATGAATATTTAAGTCATTAAATTCAAGTTCACTTAAACTCTTCTCTCTGCTGTGGCTGTCAGTCATCCTCCATTCAGCATTCAAACTGCATGTTGCGTTCAGTTATGATACTCAAGACGACAATACTCTCTCCAGGATGATACAATGTTCCTATTATTATACTTGATCTGTAGATAAACATCAACGGTTTTGCATAAAAGGACTGTATCTTGCTGGAGTTTATAGCTCATTCTAAATCATGTTACTTTCTACTGGGTGTCTGTTAGAGATCACTACACTGGAGTACAGAGCACTATGAATTGTTCTTCACGAGCACAGTAACTGAAATTTAAAACTGCTAAAAGGAAAGGCTCAATAAACTAACGCACAGATTTAATACAATACGCATCAGTATCTCTTCCCTTTGTGCTTTGAACTTTTCTATGCGGAGCACTGTGTCTGCGCGTTGTGACTCCGTGATGCTTCAAGCGCATCATTCTGCGCACGGAATGCACATAAGAGCTTTGTGCCGCTCTGTATTGGAGCCTTTTATGTTATAATACTTTTGTTATGTCTTTCTTGTTATGTCTTATCTATCAAATGTTGCTGCCTCATTACTGTGCTATAAATGTAAAATAAATGTATTTAATTTATTGCATAATTTATATATATTTATGTTTACTTGTTTTTCAGGAATGTATATTACAATACATAGAGCAATGTGTAACATTTTAGCAGATTACACCTATTTACTTTTATTTTTTCACCCACTAAATAATGTTTTTTCTCTAAATGTTTAGATTTGATAAAATTATTGTGAACTCATCATTTTTGTAGAGTAACTTTTGCTGCTGAATTATCCACTAACCTAGTTTATAACAGTATTTTCTCATAGATTATGATTATATATTTTTTAATTGTCCGATACACAGAACTTTTGGTATCAGATCGGGATCGGTTCTGAAAAAATGGTATCGTGCCACCACTACTGTAAAATCAATCCTAAATGTCACTGGAAGCATAATGACCTGAGGACTGGTTTGATATGCTCAATGATATGTTATATTCTGACATGAAAGGAGCTGCAGCTGTCTAATGGTCTTCCTGGGAAGGCCGGTGCAGAGTCCATTATAGTCCACCCTGCTGCTGATAAATGCATGAATGAGTTTCTCCAAATCTTGACAACAAAACATCTAATTCTTGCAATGTTTTTGAGATGATAATATGCTGATTTAGTTATTGCTTTGACATGACGACTGAAACTAAGGTCTGACTCAAGAATCACACCAAGATTCCTGACTTGACTTTTACTTGTTTGACCCCTAGAGTCAAGGTATGCATTCACCTTGAGAACTTCATCTTCATTCCCAAACACAATTATTTCAGTATTCTCTGAAGAAAGTTTAGCACATTCAGCTGTTGATTTCATCAATGCATTGATGCTTAGACAATGCTTAGCGTTATTGTCTCCTATACTCACATAACCTCTCCCTTCTATGACCTGAACCAGGGGCGTAGCATCAGGGTATGCAGGTGCATATGGGCCCGGGCAGATTGGGGGCACGCTGAGCCGAGGGGGAACATTTAATTGAAACGAGGGAACGATTAGAGCCCTGCATGGGCCCGGCCCTTGTCCGACAGCTATCAGAATTACCGGCTCGTGACCGACTGGAGCCCATGTCCTTTTTCTCTCTCTCTCTTCCCCATTACACAGCTGCTGTTGCAGCCATTAAAATAGTCCAGTTTTGGTTTTTAATGGTAAAGTGGCTATATTTCTTTTTTGTTTCTATATTAAGTTAATTTAGAAATATGTTTGGAACATTGGAAATATGTTTTTGTTTGTTAAATTCAAGTTTTAGTTTTTTTAAAGTAACGACCAATCGGCCAGCGGCAGACAGTGAGTTGATCATAAGTTTGATCAGTTTAGCCTTCTCAAATGAACACGACTTGCCTAAAATAAAATTTATACATATAGGCTAAAACACTTAATGCATTTCATAGTATTAATTTAAACATTTAACCTAGATAAATGTGCACTATTAGACGCATATCCAATCGTTTCTGCGGAGCGTGATTGTCATGGAAGTGGAGAGACCGAGGACCGAGGCAGAACCGGCGGAGCAGGGAGCCAGGGCGGAGCCGGCAGTACAGGTGGAGCTGAGGACCACCACAGCAGAGCAGACGGGACCGAAGATCCCCACGGCGGAGCAGAAGACCACCAGGCCAGAGCAGACGGAGCAGAAGACCACCAAGGGGGAGCAGAAGACCACCAGGCCGGAGAAGACAGAGCAGAAGACCACCACGGAGGAGCAAAAGACCACCAGGCCGGAGCAGACAGAGCAGAATACCACCACAGCGGAGTAGACAGAGCAGGAGACTCCCACGGCGACCCAAACCGATCAGGAGACCATGGCAGAGACTGTAACATAGAGAGAGCAGAGACAGACAATACAGACAGAACATTGGGTGTGATAGACAAGGCTGAGAGTTCAGAGGCAGCCTACTTGGCTGGGTCAGAACAGGACAAAAGTTCATAAATGGCCTCCGTAGCCATGACAGGACGGGCAGAGAGTTCACAGACGGCCTCCATAGCCGTGACAGAATGGGCAGAGAGTTCACAAACGACCTCCATAGCTGTGACAGGATGGGCAGAGAGTTCACAAACGGCCTCCATAGCCGTGAAAGGACAGGCAGAGGGTTTCCATAGCCATGACAGGACAGGCAAAGAGTTCACAAACGGCCTCCATAGCCATGACAGGATGGGCAGAGAGTTCACAAACGGCCTCCATAGCCGTGAAAGGACAGGCAGAGGGTTCACAGACAGCCTCCATAGCCATGACAGGACGGGCAAAGAGTTCACAAACGGCCTCCATAGCCGTGAAAGGACAGGCAGAGGGTTCACAGACAGCCTCCATAGCCGTGAAAGGACAGGCAGAGGGTTCACAGACAGCCTCCATAGCCGTGAAAGGACAGGCAGAGGGTTCACAGACAGCCTCCATAGCCGTGAAAGGACAGGCAGAGGGTTCACAGACAGCCTCCATAGCCGTGAAAGGACAGGCAGAGGGTTCACAGACAGCCTCCATAGCCGTGAAAGGACAGGCAGAGGGTTCACAGACAGCCTCCATAGCCGTGAAAGGACAGGCAGAGGGTTCACAGACAGCCTCCATAGCCGTGAAAGGACAGGCAGAGGGTTCACAGACAGCCTCCGTAGCCATGACAGGACAAGCAGGGAGTTCGTAAACAGCCTCTATAGCCGTGACAGGACGGGCAGAGGGTTCACAGACAGCCTCCATAGCCGTGACAGGACAGACAAAGAGTTCACGACGACCTCGTTGGCCGGAACAGAACAGGCAGAGAGTTCACAGACGGGCTCCTTGGCCGGAACAGAACAGGCAAAGAGTTCATAAGTGGATACCACTGACACCTCTGGAGGTTCTGCAGCGGATGCCGCCACCTCTGGAGGTTCTACAGTAGGACCATCGGGATACGTGGAAAGTTCAGTAATGGTTCCTTCGACCATGACAAGACAGGCTGAAGGTGCTTAGCTGGTGAGCACCGCCACCTCGGGATGTTCTGCAGCCTTGGCCGCCACATCTGGAGGAGCTACAGCGGGCGCCATCACCTCGGGGAACATGGCAGCGTGCACCTCCACCTCGGAAGGATCTGCAGCATCAGCCGCCACCTCGAGAGACATCGCAGTGGCCGCCACCGTCTCTAAAGTTTCAATGGTGGTGTACGCAGCCCAAATACACCATAAAGCGATCCCCATTGTGGGAAGCGCTATAGACAGGGGAAACAGTTCAGGAACTGGAGGGCTTAAGAGCGCTGGTTTAGGGATACCAGCTGCACTTGCCGACACCAGCGGTGGGTCCTCCACGCTGGATGCCAGTCTGGGATACTGAAGTACAGTCCTTGAGGATCTGGGTGCAACAGGCAGGATGTGACAGGACTCTGGATGATCAGCTGTGATGTGACGTGACTCTGGATGCTCAGCTGTGATGTGACGTGACTCTGGATGATCAGCTGTGATGTGACTCTGGATGAACAGCTGAGACGTGTCAAGGCTCTGGCAGATCAGCTGAGACTT
>NW_015507530.1:12272-25496 GCF_001515645.1 Sinocyclocheilus grahami | reverse complement strand
AGACCACCAGAGCCAGAAAGCAGACCACCACGGCAGAACAGAAGATCACCAGGCCGGAGCAGATGGGACCGAAGCCCACCAGGGTGGAGCAGACAGAGCAGAAGCCCACCACGGAGGGCCAGATTGATCAGGAGACCCTGGCAGAGACTGAGACAGAGATGAGAATTCCTGAACGGCCCTTGTAGCTGCAGCAGATCAGTCAGTAAGTTCACAGACAGCATCTTCAGGTGTGACAGATAAGGCAAAGAGTTCAGAAACAGCTTCTTTGGCTGGATTGAGACAGAGCAATAGGTCGCAAATGGCCTCTTTGGCCAGTTCAGGATGAGACAATAGTTCGTAAACGGCCTCCATAGCCGTGACAGGACGGGCAGAGGGTTCACAGACAGCCTCCATAGCCATGACAGGGCAGGACGAGGATTCACAGACGGCCTCCTTAGCCATGACCGGACGGGACGAGAGTTCACAGACGGCCTCCATAGCCATGACAGGACAAGCAGGGAGTTCGTAAACAGCCTCTATAGCCGTGACAGGACGGGCAGAGGGTTCACAGACAGCCTCCATAGCCGTGACAGGACAGACAAAGAGTTCACGACGACCTCGTTGGCCGGAACAGAACAGGCAGAGAGTTCACAGACGGGCTCCTTGGCCGGAACAGAACAGGCAAAGAGTTCATAAGTGGATACCACTGACACCTCTGGAGGTTCTGCAGCGGATGCCGCCACCTCTGGAGGTTCTACAGTAGGACCATCGGGATACGTGGAAAGTTCAGTAATGGTTCCTTCGACCATGACAAGACAGGCTGAAGGTGCTTAGCTGGTGAGCACCGCCACCTCGGGATGTTCTGCAGCCTTGGCCGCCACATCTGGAGGAGCTACAGCGGGCGCCATCACCTCGGGGAACATGGCAGCGTGCACCTCCACCTCGGAAGGATCTGCAGCATCAGCCGCCACCTCGAGAGACATCGCAGTGGCCGCCACCGTCTCTAAAGTTTCAATGGTGGTGTACGCAGCCCAAATACACCATAAAGCGATCCCCATTGTGGGAAGCGCTATAGACAGGGGAAACAGTTCAGGAACTGGAGGGCTTAAGAGCGCTGGTTTAGGGATACCAGCTGCACTTGCCGACACCAGCGGTGGGTCCTCCACGCTGGATGCCAGTCTGGGATACTGAAGTACAGTCCTTGAGGATCTGGGTGCAACAGGCAGGATGTGACAGGACTCTGGATGATCAGCTGTGATGTGACATGACTTTGAATGACCAACTGTGATGGGATGTGACTCTGGATAATTAGCTGTGATGTGACGTGACTCTGGATGATCAGCTCTGATGTGACGTGACTCTGGATGAACAACTGAGACGTGTCGAGGCTCTGGCAGATCAGCTGAGACTTCACTTGACTCAGGAATGGAAACTGTGACTTGACTTGACTTGACTCATGACTATCAACTGTGACTTGACTTGACTCATGAAGATCAACTGTGACTTGACTTGACTCATGACGATCAGTTGTGACTTGACTTGATTCAGGAATGGAAACTGTGACTTGACTTGACTCATGACTATCAACTGTGACTTGACTTGACTCAGGGCGATCAACCGTGACTTGACTTAACTCATGACGATCAACTGTGACTTGACTTGACTCATGACGATCAACTGTGACTGGACTTGATTCATGAAGATCAGCTGTGACTAGACTTGGCTCATGAAGATCAGCTGTGATTAGACTTGACTCATGACGATCAGTTGTGACTTGACTAGACTCATGAAGATCAGCCATGACTTGACTTGACTCATGATAATAAACTGTGACTTGACTAGACTCATGAAGATCAACGGTAACTTGACTTGATTCATGAAGATCAGCTGTGACTTGACGTGACTCATGACGATCAACTGTGACTGGACTTGATTCATGAAGATCAGCTGTGACTAGACTTGGCTCATGAAGATCAGCTGTGATTTGACTTGACTCATGACGATCAGTTGTGACTTGACTTGACTCATGAAGATCAGCGGTGACTAGACTTGACTCATGACGATCAGTTGTGACTTGACTAGACTCATGAAGATCAGCCATGACTTGACTTGACTCATGATAATAAACTGTGACTTGACTAGACTCATGAAGATCAACGGTAACTTGACTTGATTCATGAAGATCAGCTGTGACTTGACGTGACTCATGACGATCAACTGTGACTGGACTTGATTCATGACGATCAACTGTGACTTGACTTGATTCATGACGATCAACTGTGATTTGATTTGACTCAGGATTGGCAGTTGTGACATTACGGGGCACTGTTGTGTCTGCCATTTTGCGATCAGGCTCAGCTGTCGCCGCCATTTTGTTAGCGTGCTCTAGTGCGGCCACCATTACACGAGTGAGTGTGGGAGTGCGTTCCTCCGCGACACCTACAGTGAACGCTGAACCAACAGATAATAGAGCATAGTCCATAAAATCACTTAGAGACGAACGAGGACCCTCATGAATCACTCGTGATTTTACGGGCTGGTTAAGGCCATCACAAAAGAAGTAAATTAACATGCAGTCCGGTAATTCTGAGCCATTAGCCAAAGCCAAATATTCCGCAATGTAACCCTCAAGTGATCGTGTGCCCTGCTTGAGAGCTAGTAGCAGAATCGCTGTGTTCATACCTGGTCAATGTCCTTTGGAAAAGCTGCTGGATCCTTGTGTGGCCGAGTATTCTGTCATGGAGTGACTGAGACGTGAGACATGCGGAACCAAGTGCGAAGCTTTATTAAAAGACGTGGTTAGAGACAGGCAAGGGTCAGACAACGGCAACAGGTATATAGAGGGCAAGACACAAGTATAATAATAATAATAATAATAATAATGCATTTTATTTATTATGCGCTTTTCTTAACCCAAAGCGCTACAACTGCAAAGTTGAAAATTCACAGGTCAATAGTTTGTGATCACTAAAATATAGTTCATCCTTTCTAAGTTGATCAATATCAGAACCCGTAGTACAAACTAAATCCAGTGTGTGGCCAGATTTATGTGTAGGGAAGTCAACATGCTGAGTGAAATTAAAACAGTCCAATACATCCATAAAGCTAGCTGTTTGAGAACATTCAGGATTATCAACGTGTATATTTATGTCCCCTATGAGCAGCATATCTGAGCCATTCAAACTCAACAACGTTAGCAGTTCCACAAGTTCAGAGAAAAACCCAGAATTGATCTTGGGAGGACGATAAATAAGTATGAGAAGTACAGGAGCATTGCCATTAATTTTCATCACCAGACACTCAAATGAAGACATAACAGGTGTGCTAATTACAGAAGCAGACAAATCAGATTTATATAAAATTGCAAGACCACCACCTTTACCAGTGAGGCGAGGTCTATCAATATATGTATATCCAGGTGGCGAAGCCAAATTAAGATTGTAACAGTCATTTGGGTGATGCCATGTCTCGCAAAGACAAAAAATGTCAAGTTTCCGATCGAGGATGATATCATGAAGCAATGCCGCTTTCTTATTCATGGACTGCACATTTAATTGTGCAAGTCTGATTTTAGATGTTACAATCTTATTGCACTTATTCCCTATAAACATTTGTGGGTAAGATAAATTAGGCGTGCAGATACCACGAGAGTTTAAATGTCCAGAGTCCCGAGAAAAGGAACAGAGCACATTTATACCAGCCGGCGAGGCATATAAACCCCGGCGTGAGCCACGATGCGAATATCTTGGCCGTCGCAACAGTTGAAGTGCTCGCAGAGCATTTTGTGTACAGTCATTGGGAGGCAAATAATGATCGAATGAAAGAAGTTCAGAAAATGAGTACCTTATCATATTGACGTTCGAGAGTTTAGGTTCCCATAGTCCAGCAAAACCAATCCGAGTGAAAACGACCGCAGCAACAATTATCACGAAGGGAAACAGCATAATGATATCCAGTCCAGTAGAGCCCTTAATGTAACCCGAGTCACGGTTATCATTCAAGATTCACATGCGAGAGCAGGAACACCAAGCCAAGATCAAATCCAGTCATCCATGCAACCTCAGATCCATGAAGCACCGAGGGTGTACGCACACAGGTGCCGAGCTGACCAAAGCAAAACCAGCGATAACGTGTAGCCTATCGGATCAGCCACGGCAGGGCAATGCCCGCCAAGCAGATGACATCCAATCCAGTAGAGGCCTTGATATATCCCGAGTCCCAGGTATCATTCGACAATTCAAATGAGACACTAAAGCAGGCTCCGTAACGTAGCTATCACAACTAGCGATATGCGCATACAATACTCGGCAGTTTGAAAGGGATCAGAGTGAGTGTTATATAGTGAATGTGTGATTGGTTACAGCTCTGTGCAATCAGTGCTGTGTGCAATCAGTGCAATGGATGATGGCATATGTAGTCCGGGATGACATGCAACAGTTTGTGTAGTGCGAGCGTCAATGTATTGGAAGGGTGACCTCTGGTGGCAAGCAGACGGAAGTTCATGGACCGGATTCATGACAGAGATCACTTGCATTTTTTTTTTTGTAAGAGTGGAAACTTAAAATACGCCGTCATTTTTGCTCATACAGATAAGACTAATACATCATTCGGAACTGCAAAGGGTCTACTTTTATTTGTGTTCACTCACAATATCAATAAAACGTTGTGCTTTTGTAAAAAAAAGAAAACAAACAGGATGCGCTTTCTGCCGTCTCGGTCTTTAACAGGAGCGCTTCACAAAATTGAACCGAAAGTCAGCGAATACTTGCCTCACAGACATGATAAATATATCTATAGAAAGCTTTACATTAATAATTAATATAATTTAATTATATAAGTATTATTAATTTAATTTATGCATTTAGCAGACGCTTTTATCCAAAGTGAATTACAGTGGCTATAAATTTTTGACCTGTATGTTTGTGTTCCCTGGAAATTGAACCCAAAACCTTTTGCGCTGCTAACGCAATGCACTACCACTGAGCCACAGGAACACTAATTACTACTTTAGACCAAAATAATTCAAATCGAAGACAAACACTCTTTCATTATGTAATCCGTAAAGATGCATTTCTCTTTAAAGGTGTGTCCAATGAGGAGATGGCGAGTCTGGATCGTCAACCTCATCTTTGCGACATTGACTGAGAAAACACTAGTTTATTAATAAATAATTAAAATATCTCCTTACTGTTTTTATTTTTGGGGGGGGTGCTGTGCTAAGATTGTGTTTACATGCATTTGTGCCACTTTGAAAAACAAATAACTAAAATAAATAAGATTACCGTCATAATATTTTAAGAATAAACTCAAAATTACAATAATAAACTCAAGTTATATTGTGTGAAGTTAATGTGAAAATTACACCTATGCTCTGCTAAAAAAGTGCATTGCATTGTCATTTTTCACATTTAACATGCAAAACAGCAATAAAACATAGGCTTATTGACATTTTTTGAAACTTGATTTTTCGATTTCATGAGACGTTCATTTGTATTTTTTAATATGCATTCAAATATTTATTCATGTTTATATCATGCTGCAAATATTAAAGAGGAAAATATCATTTATTCTAGGGATGGGTACCGAAACCCGGTATTGAATCAGTCCCGGTGCTAAATTATGAAAGACCGGAGTATCGATAAGCTTTGACGTTAACGGTTCTGCTGTCGGTCCTGGAAAAATTAAGAAAATACACAAATTCTTGCTATAAATACATTGTCTTGCCATCTTACCAGAGTCACCAGCTTTTTTTATATGCAATAATATTAAACATTTGTCTATGATGCATTTTTGCTATTCGGAAGCGACATCTCGCTCACGCGCAACGTGAAAGCCCTGTTTAACTGTGATGATAGAGGAGAAAACTAAACATTCAAACATCTGCTTACATTTAGGCATGTGTTGTTATATTAAGCTAATTCAATTTTTTATTTAAATTTTTGCTTCTAAGGATTATAGCGGCATTTCTTTATAGCGAAACTTCTTTCCCTTCACAGCGGTGCGCATTCATTCCTCCCTAAAACCCAAACTTAACGTTAGAATTAGCTCAATCAGTGATTGTTGTAAAATGCCGTATTTTCTGTTGCTAAATTGGGGGACATGTTTGATAATAAAATGCTAAAAGCACAATTCGCACAAGAGATGCTGTTCCTCAGGCTGAAATGTGTGTGTGCGCGGCTCGCTCCAAAATGGACAAGCAAATTACACTTTGAGCTTCGGATGCACGTCTAAACGATCAAATACATGGAGAGTATTAACTTGGACTCCATTATCTTGGAGAGTATTCACTTAAACACAGTTTATGTCTTAAGTGGACGAGAACAGTTGGGAGAAAATCCTTTGTTTTATTGTATTTGTCAGTTTGTATTACTTTGTTTCTTTGTTCATGTTCTTACTGTATCTTATGTATATAATACACTAAAATGCCTGCACACTGGTGGGTTTACAAATTGATGTTATATATTCATTTAATTAAATATTTATTTTACATTTCAGCTCTTAATGTGTCATATATATATATATATATATATATATATATATATATTGTCACGGGAGGAGCACACGGCAGACACAGTGGGTGTGGCGTTAGGCCTCGGAGAGGATTTTATTTACAGAAAATAAAACAGTGTCCAGAAAAGGGAATAAAGTGTCCAAAATAAACAGGGGATCTGGTGTCCTCGTCGTGCTGCGGGGTTAGTGAAGGTGGGGCAGTGTTCGAGAAGGAAGAGTCCAGGTAAGGGGCGGAGTCCGGCGGCCACACGCGTTCCCCTCTTGGACCCGGGGAGTGAGGGGTGGCAGCTTCGTTCAGCGGCTTCGTCCTTCTCTCTTCCCACGGCGCTTGAAGGGCTTATACGGCCCGGCATCCTGGCCCGACGGCCATGTAACGGGTGCGGTTCTCGGCCAGACCGTGGGTCCGGTAGCTCACGACTCTGGCGGCACGGGACTCCCTCTACGCACCCTTCCTGGACCCACGAGGACACCAGCGTGCATGCACGGGGAAGAGACCGGTCTCCCGAGGAGAGGCGCGCTCAGCATTTAAACAGCGGCGGTGATGAGGCTCAATTCGTTTCAGGTGTGCCCCATCACACGCCGCCAGCCCCGGCTATTTCAGCGCCCCTCCTCTCTCACACACCCACTCCCGTCGGGAGCCTGGCGAAGGGCGGCGATTAAGGGACAGGGTGATGATGATAATTAGGGGGAGGCAGCCGACTCGTCACATTGCCCCCCCCAAGCGACATACCCGTCATCAGGCCGCCACCCACATGGGAGTGCTACCATCCTCAACCAGGCTCCAAGCGGTCGGAGTGGGTGGGGCGGGATTCCTCTCCGGGCAGTTCTCCCTTTCGCACCGCACCAGAACAGGGACAGAGAAATCGGGTTTTAGTCGACAGCCTCAACCAACCACAGGGTAAATGACAATAGACAAAACGTCACTTACCCCTTTTGTGGCTGGGAGGCCGTCTCCGTTGTTCCTCCGTTTCAGTCCGGGTCTTCACTAGCCTTTGCGAGCGAGAGGGGATGATGTCATCAGGTGTTCCCCAACTGTGCTGTCTAGGCTCCACCTTGCCCGCATTCTCCACCGAGAGGCGCACTCGGCATTTAAACAGCGGCAGTGATGAGGCTCCATTCGGTTCAGGTGTGCCCCATCACACGCCGCCAGCCCTGGCTATTTCAGCGCCCCTCCTCTCTCACGCACCCACTCCCGTCGGGAGCCTGGCGAAGGGCGGCGATTAAGGGACGGGGTGATGATGATATTTAGGGGGAGGCAGCCGACTCGTCACAATATATATATAACAAAAAGTACCGTTAAGAATACCATTAAAGTATCGGATTGGCAAGTTATCTCACTACAAATTAAAGAGCGTAAAAACACATTTATTGTTTTTATTTTATCATAAAATTGACAGAAGGCTGAGACTTTTATAATAAAAGTAACAAAGCACAAAGCTTATTGTGATTATTGGATGGCTTGTGTGCTACAAATTATGAATAGACTTGAAATCGTTATGATTTCCAAGCATTTATACTGTAAATAAAACAGCTTGTGAATAGTCATGTAACGTTATTTACTTTAGAAAAATCAACAATAAGATAAGTTTCCAGTTGGAGCACATAACGTTTCGGGTGGCCCATACAAATGTTTTGCTTATGGGCCCGGGGCTGACTTTCTACACCACTGACCTGAAGCATTTGAGGACCATCCCAGAAAGCCAGACCCAGTTTTCCAGTCTCTCTAGAAATATGCTATAACCGACAGTGTCAAACATAGCACTGAGATCAAATAGTTACAGCACTGATTTTGCCAGAATCAGTATTTAATTAGAGTATCATTTATCTTTATGAACGCTGTCTCTGTGCTGTGATGCGGTCGGAAACCAGATTGAAACTTGTCTAGGTATCCATTTGAGTTTAAGAAGTTGCTCAGTTGTTCAAATATCAAGAATACTAAAGAAATAGCAAACTCTAAACAAGCAAAAACACATAAAGAGACAGAACTTCACTGTCTCACTTCACATTGGTTGATGAGAATATGGTCATGTGTTATATGTTGTGAATCTCAGAGGTTAAAATTGCTTCTCTGGGCAGCCGTGAATCCATCAGTGAATCGACTCTAGTATCAGTTCCCCAGTCGTGGGACGTCATTGTGTGTGTGCGTTAATGTTAAATGGTGGAGAATCTCCACCATCAGTTCTCATGGATGAGCATCAAAACACAGAAAAACACTTTCAGTTCAAACTCTAGACATGTTTCAGTAATTTCCATTGTGTTGAATAAATGGAAAAGCTTCATATCTGTGTTTCTTCTGTTTTTAGTGCTGATCTCCTTCATCCACGCTGGACTCACTCAAGGTACTGTGCAGTATTGCATTACAATTGATTTATTAAACAATTATGAATCATGTTGTAGTGGTTTATTTGTCTACATGGATCACACCAGGGGCCTGTACCATGATGGTAGTTAAACAAACTGAAATGCATTCTTCTGCAAACTGAAATGTGATTGTTTTGACCGTTTTACAATAAATTGACAATCTATAGCCAGTAATGACAAAGTGACAGAACCAAAGCCTTAGACCTGAGACTTTAAGATTAGTCTTTGCAACCTTGTAAGCACTGGGATTTCCTTCTAGAAATAAAAAAAATAAACTATATTTGTATGTGCAAAACAAAAGTTACAGGATTAATTTAGAGTTGACAAGACCAAACCACTCCAATCTGGCTTTGTTGGTACTGTGAGGGAAACAGGATCGTACTCACCCACCATGGTTCCCGCGCCGGAGCCCCATTCAAGAAGCGACCCGAAGAAGCCTCTAGTCTGGACCATCAGCAAGGTGGACACTATGAATCCATAGAACCAAGCAAAACATCATAGGTCCAGCAAAGGAGACTGTAATGCAGGAAGTTCCCACCTAACCTCGGTCAGGTGGAGAGATGGTCGTTACAGGGGAATTAGGAAGGGAAAGATAAGGGCAGATGTAAAACCCCCAAAGGTAAGGGCAGATGTAAGACCCCCGAAGGAAATGAGTAGATACTTAGGTATCACTCTGATCCGGATGAAAGCGCTGACGCCTTGTCTGGATCACATCCCTTAGGTCTTGCCTACCTCCCTTTGACCCGCGATTCCTCCTACCCCTACCCACAGGCGGGGGAGGAGCGTGAGCCTCGATACTAGCCTTCTGTGCCCATCTCTGATCCTCAAACCAAGACAGACCAGGACCCCTGGGTTGTTCGGGCTCGGACTTGGACCTTCGTGGAATGAAGGATTTGAAGGCCGCTGAGCGCGCCTTCGCCTCCCTGAACTTCTCGACCACCGTCTCAACGGAGGTACCAAAAAGTTGAGAGGGCGAAACCGGAGCATCGAGAAGAAAGCCCCTCTCTTCCTTCCCGATATCTGCCAGTTTCACCCACAGATGTTTCGCCGTCAGTACCATAGCTGCCAGGAACCTGCCCATAGCAGAGGCGGCCTGCTTAGTAGCACGGAGAGCGAGGTCCGTGGTGCGGTGCAATTCAGCTACCTCATCAGGAGAAAGGCCCTCGCCTTTATCCAGGTCTTTCAGCAGGTCAGCCTGATATGCATGGAGCACCGCCATCGTGTGCAATGAAGCGACAGCCCGACCTCTTCTTCTCGATCTCTGTATGGAGATCAGGAAGAAAGGAAGGCTCACCTGAGCTTGGAGGGTTATGGCCAGAAAGATAATGCTCATCGAGACAACCTCGCGACATCACTTTCTTCTTGGGCTGAACCCAGCAGAGCACTGGCCCCTGGATCAGACGATGTTAATGAAATAACATCATCCTCCAGCGGCTCACTCTTGTCCACAGCCGACGATCGCGAGAGGGAAAACCCCTCTTTAAACTCATCAGCCAGATCCACCTGCGATCCCCACGAGCTCATTCTCCTCCGTGCCTCAGCAGCGGCGGGTCCTGAATCGCGGGAAGCAGATGGCTGCCCCTCTTTCCTCAAAAAGAGAGACAAACGAAAGTGGAGCTTTTTCATTGGAAAACGCTCGCAGTGCACGCCGATTGCCCCCTCGGAGACATTGCATGCGTGCTCTTCGCCCAAACAAACAACGCATAGATCGTGTGTGTCATCAGATGACAAATAACGACGACACGGATGCACACATCCTCTAAACGCTTTGCTAGTGCTCGCCATAATGAATGAATAGAGATCGCTCTTACCATGGAAATGCACACTTCAAACAAAACAGTCAGTGAAGACGAAGAAGAGGATGATGTGTTCTCCCGGCTGTGACGTCATGGCTGTCGCCGGCCAACATGTTGTTGGTGTTTTTTCAATGTATGCCTCAGACACGGGTTACGACGAGGCGTTCCCCCTATAGCGTCCCCTAGAGGACGCAGTTCGAAGTTCCCTTGAATGGGAACTCTGGCATTCGTGGTTCATGAAGACACAAATGTGTATAATGACAACATGAATTAAACGTGTAAACAAATGACATAAGAATTCCTCTCTATTACATAATTTGTCTAAATATTGTAACATAATGGCAAAATTAGTGCTTTAGTACACAAAGTGTCTTTTTTATTATTGTTATATTAATGATTTTATAATGTCTCAACATGAGCGAGTGAGTGATCATTGCAGCCATCTAGTGGCTGCAGTTAAAATTTAATGTTATTTTTATTTTATGGCAGCAATCTACCACTAAACCCAGGGGTGTATTCCAGAAAGTGGGTTTTGTAGGAATATCAGAGTTTGTTAACCCCAGAAAAGGGAAACTCAGTGTTTTCGGTTCCAATAAAAGACAAAACTAAACCTCTCGGTAAGTTACCATAGTAACTTAACTGAACCTAACCTGGTCGAGAGCAGGTTTTCTTCGGTAAACCCAGAGTTTCTTTCGGTCTCCTCCCCCTTTTTAAAGAGTAAGCGATGTTTAAATACCTCATTCATTCATTCATGCTGCAAAAATGGCTTTTATTGCTGAGAGTTTTACCTTATTTCAAGTTCAAATATCTATAAATTCTTAAATCATAATGCATTTTCTATATAGGAAAAAATATATACAATATTTAGTCTTGTTTCCTGGGGTAAACAAGTAAAATTATCTGCTAGCGGGGTAAGAAAAATAATCTTAATGAAAATGGAAACAAGATTATTTTTCTTACCGCACCACTTTCATTTTCATCATGCAAACACAGTAAATGTGGCAAAAATGGGATGTCTTTTTATAAGGGATCCTGTAGATCAGGAGGCTGCATTAATTCACGGGGAGTTACATTTACAGCAGGAGAGGATTTAATTTGATCTCATTTATTTATTTTGCCATATCCACATGCATATTTATTTGAACGGTACCGCATTTTGGCGTTCACTTGATAACATCTTGTTGCGACCTCTAAGTAACCTAATAATTAGAATTTCCTTTAGATACAGTGTGGTTGGATGCATTGATTACACACATATTCTCACCACCGCTCCTTCTGAAAATGAAGCTGATTAGGCTACTGTATGGAATGGAAGGATGCCAGATGGAAGGGTAGTGCAAGATATATGCAGTAACCCAGGGCCATAGCCATCATTTCAGAAGTGAGGGGGACAGAAATGTGACATATATATATATATATATATATATAATCGCGGGGTGAATGAGAACACAGACTCGGTACTGATAGAAAGAGCCCCGGAGGGTGATTTATTGCCCACACTCTGATCACACATGCTCGGAGGAATGGTATTTGAGGTTACCTACCAGACCTGCCCAACTGGACCAGCCCCGGGATAGACCATCCGCATTCCCGTGATCGGCCCCGGCCCGATGTTGTACCTGGAAGAAGAAGTCCTGGAGTGCGAGGAACCACCGCGTCACCCGGGCATCCGTGTCCTTCGCCTTGGACATCCACTGTAGTGGTGCATGGTCGGTGACGAGGGTGAACCGGCAGCCTCAGAGGTAGTATTTCAACTCCAGGACTGCCCACTTTATGGCCAGGGCCTCTTTCTCCAGCGTTGTGTACCGGGTCTCCACGGGGGAGAGTTTCCTGCTGATGTAGACCATGGGGTGTTCCTCTCCATCCCGGAGCTGGGAGAGGACTGCCCCTAAACCAGTGCCGGAGGCGTCCGTATATAGGGTGAAGGGGCCGAAGTCTGGGGCATGCAGGACAGGTGAGTCTCCCAGCCCTTAGAGTGTATAACGACATCATCCAGGTAAGCCGCGGCGTAGGCTTGGTGGGGCCGGAGCAAGATGTCCATCAACCGCTGGAACGTGGCTGGTGCCCCGTGTAGGCCGAAGGGTAGCACCCGGTAATGCCAGTGGCCATTGGTAGTGCTAAATGCTGTCTTCTCCTGGGACTCATGGCACCTGCCAATATCCTTTGGTGAGGTCCAGCTCACCAAAGGATGTATCGGGGAAGGCTCACTGATGTATCGAGCCTTCCCCAGCCGGTCCAAGAGCTCATCCACCCGCGGCATGGGATAGCCGTCGAAGGCGGAGACTTGATTGACCTTCCTGAAGTCGTTACAGAACCGGAGGGTGTTGTCCGGCTTTGGAACCATCACTATGGGGCTGGCCCAGGGGCTACGGGAGGGCTCGATGATTCCCAGTTGGAGCACTTTCTTGACTTACTCCTCTATAGCCGGCCGGCGAGCTTCTGGTGTCCGGTAGGGCCGCTGCCAGACTACGACTCCTGGTGGTGTGCGGACCTCGTGCTCGATGACCGTGGTTCTACCTGTGGTCTCCCTGAACACATCCTGGAACTGACTGACCAGGGCCTCGAGTTCCACTTCCTG
>NW_015507530.1:8691-11201 GCF_001515645.1 Sinocyclocheilus grahami | reverse complement strand
GTTCCCTCGGTCCCTCGGGGAACCATGGTTACATACGTAACCTGGGACGTTCCCCTTCGGGAACTCGAGCTGCGTCGGAAGGGAACGAGATTTCTGGAGGAGTGAATCTTGACCCCCAAAGGAGAGGGGAGATCAGAGGACTCGAGGCTATGGAATAGCATCCTGATCCACCACTTAGCCTAAGCTTCTCTGGCCAGAGGCCTCGGCCTCAGCATACCGCAGAGGAAATGTGTAAGAAGAGGGTGTCTTCCCACTGAATGGCCACCGAGAGGGGCGTGGTAGGCCGCAATGGCCGCCACAAAGCCCTCTAGGGTGGAGTGGGTCAACCCTGCGGATAAACAGGCCTGCAGGAACTCCAGAACTGTACCAAACGGGCAGTTAGCTGGGTCGGGCTGGCGGTCTCCGCAGAAATACAGTTTCCTCATAGAGGGAGCTCTGGATGGAGGATGGTCTCAACAACCTCGGTTGAGAGACCGGAAGTTATGAGTTGTGCCTCCTCAAAGGCCACACCCACAGCTCCTGGCGGGGGCGTGCCCTCCCCTGTGAGAGGAGATCTCTCCTGACGGGAATCTCCCATAGAGCGCCATCGAGGAGAGAAATCAGGCCTGAGACCCAACTCGGCCCGGCCGGAACGGGGATACTCACAACAGACGGGCCTGTCCCGGCACACTCTCTCCAGAACTCCCGGGAGCAGAAAAGTTGGAGGTACACGGCAACAAGGAGCTCCCAGCACTGGGCCCTGAGACAAGAATCAAGGTTTCCTCCACATGTCTAAGGCACGTAGGCACCTCTGCGTGACCTTAAGCATGCGAAGCGGGTTTCCCCTCGGGGAGAACCCCTTGTTCTTGTGTTAAAAAAATTTAAATGTAGAGTAAAAGCGTGTTTTTAACATAATACTGTTTTTATGGGAATATTTTGTCAAAATATTATGAAATATTTCTAATATTATGAAATATGAGTTAAAACAATAAACTATAGTTTTGTAAAACATTTACAGAATTATTTCCCCTGAAAAATTCCTTGAGGTCATTTTATTCATTTCAGTCAAAATCCAATCTTGGTTATGATCTGGATGAATCTGTCAGTTTGTGTTGTTCAAAACTTTTTAGTAAGATTGGGATAACTTTGATCCAGACAAAAAAACAACAACAAGAGGCTGATTAATCATTATCGAAACAGACGAAAGTAACTGTGGTAACAAACAAGGAACATTGCAAACAGGAACTAGACACAGGAAGTGAAGAGAGGCAAGGAACCAAATATACTTTAAAATAAAAGTCCTTAAACACAAAACAGAGGAACACAAGACAGCAATATAACACTTCATCACTGAAAGTTCAGACTGTCCAGGTGTTTCACAGCAGATCATCTTTAGAGAGTATTATACTGAGAAAAATAAAGCTGTAAAAAAGTGGAACATTTCTCATTGATTATTAATAATTATGGCAGTTACACTCAAAGTTTTTTGGCTATTTTATTTCTTAATCATATGTTCTGCATTCATGTAAGCAAAAAAAAACAGCTAAGAAACAGGATAACGATTAATTCCTTTACTAGTGGAAATAAAAGTTAATATTTAAAGTTATCAGTGTAATTAAATAAATAAATAAATGAATACACACACTATGAGACCATCACTCCTCACATCTCTCATCTTTAACATCAGTGTTACACAAATACAGGAACTCAGATGATCAGCTCATGTTTCTGACTAGTTCACTGAAAGAGCTCCGTCTTCTTTCTTCACAGATTTACCCAGATCTACACTGACTGTGACACCAGACAGTCCTGTATTCACTGGAGAGACAGTCACTCTGAAGTGTGTGATTGAGTCTCACAGTAACTGGAGATATGAGTGGTATAAAGGCACAGACAGTGTAATGTTACAGACGTCTGAGCATTACACTGTAAACAGAGAAACTCTCACTATCAGAGGAGTAATTACATCTGATCAGGATCAGTACACGTGTAGAGGACAGAGAGATAAGAGACCAAAATCATCACGATCAAGCTCTGTTTCTCTCTCTGTGAAAGGTGAGTTGAATATCACTGTCCTCATAAACTCACTTTACTACATGAACACACACCGTGTCCAACATTTCAGCTCAACAACAAAAATTGTTATATTGCAAATTTAATTCAAACTGAAAGTTTGATCAAACTTTGAAGAAAGGTCTCTGTGGTTTTGGTAGATAACGTCTCTAGGTTACGTATGTAACCATGGTTCCCCGTGGGAACGAGCAGGGTGACGTAAGCACCAGAAAGCATAAAAGCGCATCCGGCCGGGCGCCACCCAGCTTCAATGAAGTAGCGCCTGCAGGGAGTATGGCAAAGAGACGCAGCATCTCGTTCCCTCGGGGAACCATGGTTACATACGTAATCTAGAGACGTTCCCCTTCAGGAACTGGAGCTGCGTCGAGATTCACTTTGGGAACGAGAATCCCAACTGCGCCATACTACCAAATCCCTGCCTGTGTGTGTATCTTATGAGCACATCACGAAGAGAGAAC
>NW_015507530.1:1295-2710 GCF_001515645.1 Sinocyclocheilus grahami | reverse complement strand
TGTAAAACCCCAGAGTTCAGTGTTCACTGGAGACACAGTTACTCTGAGCTGTGATGTGGGACAGTTAACTGGATGGACAATTCACTGGATTAAAGACTCAAACCCTGAATCCACGGGTGATGCAACTAAAACAATCAAGTCTGTGAGCGTCTCTGATGAAGGAGAGTACAAGTGTAGAGCAGAACGAGGAAACTACTACAGCGAGTACAGTAATGCAGTTACGATAACAGTAAAAGGTCAGCGCTATTTTAATTTCTATACTTTTTCAGTGGAAGGCGACTTGATGTGTTTGCTATAATCATGAAAACTACATACATTAACAATGCACTGCCACTTCAGTTAAACGTCAAATAATGAAAGCAGTTTCATTCAGCTACCACAAATCATCTGAAATATTTTCAGACATGTGAAGTGTGTTTTTTGCTCATTACACAGAGAGACCCAAACCTGTAGTTGATGTTCATCCTGATGGACGTGTGTTCAGAGGAGAGACGGTCACTCTCACATGTGACACACAGCAGACAGGAGTCTGGCAGTACATCTGGTATAAAGACAGAAAACAAGTTTATAGCACAAGACAAAACCAGAACTATAAAATCCCATCTGTGGAATCATCTCATAGTGGTGTGTACAGCTGTGAAGGAACTCAGTCACAAGCACCAACATACTCACAGATGAGTGACGGAGTTACACTGACAGTATCAGGTGAGTCTGTTCATTTTTCCTTACATCATTTCAAAACAAACAGATTGCGTAGATAAGCAGGTAAATTTGATCTTAGTTTGACTCACCTATCATGCTCACAGTCAGATTTCATGGGAACTCCTAACTGCGTCCTCTAGGGGTCGCTATGGGGAACGCCTCATCCTGAACCGTGTCTGAAGCATTCATTGAAAAAACACCAACAACAGGTTGGCCGGCGACAGCCATGACGTCACTACCGGTGCGACTATAGTATAAATAGGCGCCGGGAGAACACATCATCCTCTTCTTTGTCTTCACTGACTGTTTTGTTTGAAGCATGCATTTCCGTGGTATGAGTGATCTCTTTCATTCATTATGGCGAGCACTAGCAAAGCGTTTAGAAGATGTGTGCATCCGTGTCATCGCTATTTGACACCCGATGACACACACAATCTATGCGTTGTTTGGGTACAGAGCACGCACGCGATGTCCTCGAGGGGGCGATCTGCGTGCACTGCGAGTGTTTTTTAAATGAAAAAGCTCCATTCCCGTTTGTCTCTTTTTTAGAGTAAAGAGGGTCAGCCATCTGTTTCCCGCGGTTCAGGCCCCGCCGCTGCTGAGGCACGGAGGAGAATGAGCTCATGGGGATCTGTTCGATGAGTTTAAAGAGGGTCTTTCCCTCTCGCGCTCATCGGCTGTGGACGAGAATGAGCCGCTGGAGTATGATGTTA
>NW_015507530.1:0-459 GCF_001515645.1 Sinocyclocheilus grahami | reverse complement strand
AAACTGCAGACACAGTGAGGGTCGTACAGTTGTGTGCTGTGCTGAACCAAACACCTCAATCTGAACAGAGATTTAAAACACTAGGCATGAATTAAACGTGTAAACAACTGACAAAATAATACCTCTCTATTACATAATTTGTCTAAATATTGTAACATAATTGCAAAATTCGTACTTTAGTACACAAAGATTCTTTTTTTATTGTTATAAAAATGTATTATATTAATTACATTTATTTATTATTTATTATTTATAATTTTATAATGTCTCAACATGAGCGAGTGAGTGATCATTGCAGCCATCTAGTGGTTGTAGTAAACATGTCATGTTATTTTTATTTTATGGCAGCAATCTACCACTAAACCCAGCACATCGTCCATGATATCTCCATGATTCAAAGTTAAGATTAACATTAAAAGATTAATAATTAATTAAACCTAAATGCCAAAAAAAAAAAAA
>NW_015507529.1:63642-65388 GCF_001515645.1 Sinocyclocheilus grahami | reverse complement strand
TTTAAAAATAACTTTTTACTCAATTTCTCTCTGATCATTTTTTTTTAGAGCTCAGCATATCTAGACACATTTATATTCATTATGGAAAATATTTGATTAATTTCCATGACTAGAAATCACACTTATAAAATGTGACCCTGGAATGTGTCCCTGCAGCACAAAAGCAGTGTTGAGTCGCTGGGGGATATTTGTAGCAATAGCCAACAATACATTGTATGGGTCACAATTATACATTTCTCTTTTATGCCAAAAATCATTAGGATATTAAGTAAAGATCATGTTCCATGAAGATATTTTGTAAATTTCCTACCATAAATATATCAAAACTTAATGTTTGATTAGTAATATGCATTGCTAAGAACTTCATCTGAACAACTTTAAAGATGATTTTCTCAATATTTAGATTTTTTTGCACCCTCAGATTCCAGATTTTCAAACTGTTGTATCTCCTAACAAACCATGCATCAATGGAAAGATTATTTATTCAGCTTTCAGATGATGCATACATCTCAATTTCGAAAAATTGACCCTTATGACTGGTTTTGTGCTCCAGGGTCACATATATGAACTACTGTGAAAACTGCTCTAACACAGTATTTTCATGTATATCTTTGTCCCGTCCATTGCTCTTTCGAGCGCGAATCCCGCATAAATATGCGGATGTCATTCCCAAAACTTTGCAGCGTGTAACGTTACGTGACCGAAAAATAAAAGTTCTACACAAATTCTGAGTGGATTATATTCTATAGCCTAGAAAGCACACAACAAGCACTGCCTTTATAATCACTAAAAAGCTGTCCCTCGTCTTAGTTCATCACGATCTCATTATGTTTTGTTATGAGAGGATTCGCGAGCTTGCCTTGTACTGGACTCAGAATTTACCTTTTGATTCTCTCCAGAGCGCAAACACAAGTATGCATTGGATATATTGCCAGATCAGTTTCGCCAATATGATATATTATAGACAATATGTCCAGTTTTTCTAGGCCTATCTGTTCACAGCATCCAAAAGTCTAATTAGAACCAGCTGAAATGTTTCGAAATCACTTGTACCTTGTAAAAAAATCCAGTCTTTCACTCTGTGTCAATTTGAGTCTTTCTCTGTCGGTCACAGATTACAGAAAGTGAAACTTAAATCCGTCATGGGGTGGTTGGATTTATTCACGTACACTACCGCTCAAAAGTTTGGGATCGGAACGATTTTTAATGGTTTTACAGGAGGTTCTTCTGCTCATCAAAGCTGCATTTATTTGATCAAAAATACAGGAAAAAGTTTAATATTGTGAAATATTATTATGATGTAAAATAATGTTTTTCTATTTTAATATACATTAAACTGTAATGTATTTCTGTGATGCGCAGCTGTATTTTCAGCATCATTCCTCCAGTCTTCAGTGTCACATGATCTTCAGAAATCAGTATAATATGCTGATTTATTATCAGAGCTGAAACTGTTATTTTTTTGGAAGCGGTGATACTTTTCTTTCAGGATTCTTTGATGAATACAAAGTTAAAAAGAAGAGCGTTTATTTAAAATAGAAATCTTTTCTAACAATACACACTACCGTTCAAAAGTTTGGGGTCAGTACATTTCTATTCTTTCTTGTTTTGAAAGAAATTAAAACTTTTATTCAGCGAGGACGTGTTAAATTGTTAAGAAGCGATAGCAAAGGTTTATATTGTTAGAAAAGATTGATATTTTGAATAAATGCTGTTCTATTCATCAAAGAATCCTGAAAAAAGTAT
>NW_015507529.1:51921-60225 GCF_001515645.1 Sinocyclocheilus grahami | reverse complement strand
AAAATACATTGTATGGGTCAAAATTATCAATTTTTCTTTTATGCCAAAAATCATTAGGACATTAAGTAAAGATCATGTTCCATAAAGATATTTTGTAAATGTCCTACTTTAAATATATCAAAACTTAATTTTTGATTAGTAATATGCATTGCTAAGAACTTCATTTGGACAACTTTAAAGATGATTTTCTCAATATTTAGATTTTTTTGCACCCTCAGATTCCAGATTTTCAAATAGTTGTATCTCAGCCAAATATTTTCCGATCCTAATAAACCATACATCAATGGAAAGCGTATTTATTCAGCTTTCATATGATGTATAAATCTCAATTTCAAAAAAATTAACCCTTATGACTGGTTTTGCGCTCCAGGGTCACAAATGCATTCAATAGTAAAACAGTTTTATGCTATTCATGCATGTGTTATTTTGTCTCTGTCTCTGTCTCTCAGCCTGGTAAAGACAGTAAGCTGCTGCCGGGTCTGTTAGTGGCCCGTGTGATTTTTGTCCCTCTCTTCATGCTCTGTAACGTCAAGCCTCGCCACAATCTGCCCGTCTACTTCTCACACGACGGCTGGTTCCTCGGCTTCATGATCCTCTTTGCTTTTTCTAACGGATATCTGGCGAGTCTGTGCATGTGCTTCGGACCCAAGTGAGTAAAGTACTGACAGAATCCTGATTTACTAAGACACATCAGGGTTATTATCATTAACTAAATGATAATAACCCTGATGAAAAATAAAATGTTAACTGAAAATATAAAAAAACTTGAACTTATTTTATTTCAGCTAGTTATAAGTTTAATTTGAAGTATGAAAATAACTAAAACTGAAATAAAAACTACTAAAAACCATGTAGACTTAATTAAAACAAATAATAAAATGACAAAAACACACAGCAAATTTACAAAAACATTAAAATTGAAAATAAAATCTAATTCAAAATATTTACAAAACCTATAAAACCTAATGATACTAAAACAACGTGATTAATGTTAGACCAGTGGTCCTCAACATTTTTCATCAATTTATAGATTTAAAATAAGGAGTGCCCATAAATTAAATTAAGTAGCGTAAAATACGTAAACAACATTTTAAAATGTTAGAATTCCAGAAGTTTTATAAGTTGAATGTTCTTAAGGATTCCCACTCTTTGTAACCAGTCAGTTTGCATGACATTTCCAGTCGTTTGAGATCTACTAGATTAGTTTTAAGGCATAAAATGTTGGGGTCTTTTGCTTTCATATTTTCTTTAAGACTAGTGAAAAGAAATATCCAAAATGCACATCTAAGTATTTATGATATTGCACTTTATATATTTGCATCTGTAGATTTAAATTACAATACATATCTTTAAAGGCTGTAAAGTTTTCTCCTGCACTTCAGCAGCACTTAAATACACCAGACTTAACAGTTTTATTCCTATCTATATTCTGAAGGTTTTTACTGAAGGGTTTGTTCATATATCATTCACACTGATTTTATCACTGCACTTTATCTATTTGCGTCTATATATTTCAATTACAGTACATATTTCTAATAGTTTTCTCCTCCACTTCAGTAACACTTACACACACCAAAATGTACAGTTTTATTCCTATCTATATTCTGAAGGTTTTTACTGAAGGGGTTGTTCATATATCATTCGCTTGATTTTATTATTGCATTTGATCTATTTACGTCTCTGTAGATTTCAAATACTTTACATATCTTTAAAAGTTTTTCCTCCACATCAGCAGCACTTAAATACACCAGACTTAACAGTTTTATTCCCATCTATATTCTGAGGGTTTTTACTGAAGGGTTTGTTGATATAACTCACAATTCTGATATATTTGTAACATTTTATTCCTAAAACATGGTGATTGTTTTCTGGCTGATAATTGTATTTTCACTATTTATGGAGTGATAAAAAAAGAGAAATCCAAAAGCCCCTCAATAAAAAGCTTTAACTCTTAATATGTCAACAAAATCAAAACATTTTGAACCTGGCTTTATCTAAAGTTCAGATTTATTTTCTGGAAATATATGAAAATAGTGCATATTTAATTAGATAATGCATAATTTGCATAGTATTTCAGAAAACTTGCAAAAATAAACTGTCTTAATGTACTGTGATTAATCAACTGGGGAAGTACTGTTGATATCTATTAGTTAAAATTAAAATCAGTACTGTCTTGCCTTAAGGACTTGTTTAAAAATAACTTTTTACTCAATTTCTCTCTGATCATTTTTTTTTAGAGCTCAGCATATCTAGACACATTTATATTCATTATGGAAAATATTTGATTAATTTCCATGACTAGAAATCACACTTATAAAATGTGACCCTGGAGCACAAAAGCAGTGTTAAGTCTCTGGGGGATATTTGTAGCAATAGCCAACAATACATTGTATGGGTCACAATTATAACTTTTTTTTTAAACAAAAATCATTGGGATATTAAGTAAAGATCATGTTCCATGAAGATATTTTGTAAATTTCCTACCATAAATATATCAAAACTTAATGTTTGATTAGTAATATGCATTGCTAAGAACTTCATCTGAACAACTTTAAAGATGATTTTCTCAATATTTAGATTTTTTTGCACCCTCAGATTCCAGATTTTCAAACTGTTGTATCTCGGCCAAATATTGTCCGATCCTAACAAACCATACATCAATGGACAGCTTATTTATTCAGCTTTCAGATGATGTATAAATCTCAATTTCGAAAAATTGACCCTTATGACTGGTTTTGTGGTCCAGGGTCACACATGAGACTCCCATGTGAATCCAGGTTCTTCAAGGAAAATTTTTGAGGGGGGTGAATTAAAATAGCTTATTTTAAATCATTTTAAGTCATTTTGAGGCCCTTGGTTCTGAACCACTGTTTTAAGACACATTAATTTACAATAGATCCAATCAGCTCTGAGCGTATCTGTTGTTTTTGTGGACAGGAAGGTGGATGCGAGCGAGGCGGAGACGGCTGGAACGATCATGGCCTTCTTCCTGTCTCTCGGTCTGGCTCTCGGAGCGTCTCTGTCGTTTCTGTTTCGAGCGCTCATCTGAAGTCTCGGTGGACACACACACACAGTGCTCTGGACAGAGATGAGACTGAAGGAGCCTTACAGCTGTTCTCACATCCTCCAGAGCCACCCTTCATACAGGACAAACTCACATCAGCGTCACTTCAACATCAAGACCTGATCTTGAGCGGACAGTACACAGATTCACTGATGCTGGATGCTTTGAGTCTTAAATACTATATTTTATTGCACATAATGTAAAGAACTTAAAGCCTACACCACTGTTCAAAAGTTTGGGGTCAGTAAAATTTTTTTTTTTAAAAGAATTTTATACTTTTATTCAGCAAGGATGCATTCAATTGATCAAAAGTAACATTAAAGACATTTATAATTTTACAAAAGATTTCGGTTTCAAATAAATGCTGTTCTTTTGAACTTTCTATTCATTAAAGATACCTGACAAGCAAAATGTATCACAGTTTCCACAAAAAAAGCAGCACAACTGTTTTTCAACATTGATAATAATCAGAAATGTTTCTTGAGCAGCAAATCAGCATATTATTATGATTTCTGAAGGATCAGGTGACACTGAAGACTGGAGTAATGATGCTGAAAATGCAGCGCTGCATCACAGAAATAAATTACATTTGAACATTTATTAAAATAGAAAACAGTTATTTTAAATTATAATAATATTTCATTTTTTTCAGTATTTTTGATCATATATGCAGCCTTGGTGAGCAGAAACATTAAAAAATATTGCTGACCCAAGTAGTTTGAATGATAGTGTATAAATACAACCATTGTTTTTGTTTAAGAAATACTTGTTTTAATATATTTTGAATTAACAGCTCACCCAAAGACATTATTTACTCACGTCATAATGAGTTTTTGGATGGGAACTCTTTCTTCCATCTGATTGGGAGTTTTTACCATAGTTCCCTTAAAGATATATTTGCACAAGAGCAACATTTAAGACAGAACAACATGCTATTTGTATATTATTCAAACCTCTTTAGTTTCATAGAAATGTATATAAAGCAAATATTGTATTATAGTCTTTTTTAATAGCCAGATGGACATTCGTAGTGCTTTATATGAAGGTGACGTGCATTATGATGTTATGTTTAACTTATATAAAAACATCAACGTGAAGTTTTAAGCGCATACAAACGAACCAACCAACTCTACCTCGTGCCATAGTGAGCTTTTTTTCCTCTACACTACATTATTCTCTGAAAGACAAGACACCAAAGTGCCAAATATTATATGCTTTGTTATTAATAAAGACGGTTTATTTCTGCACTGATCTCCATCATTGTGTTTGTCCTGGTTGCAACAAACCCACTTAAATGAAGAAAACAGTTATAATGATGAACAAATTACGTTTTTCTTAAATTAGGGTGTTTGTTGCAACCATCTACTGACCTCTAAACTGCACAATATTATATCAAACAAGGTTAAGATATCAAAAGAACTGCATCAGATCAAACACAGAATGGCCATTTCATATACAAGTTTGTTGTTTTGGAAAAAATATCTAACTCAATAAGAAGCCGGCGAGGGAGCCCTAAACACTGGACAGAACCAGAAACGAAGAAATGACCTTCCTTTGGATATACAAAGCGTGCTTTTCAATATCATCACAGAAGATTCACACACACACCGCTTCTCATCGACGATCTCCAAGACACAAATTGACGTCAGTATCTCCAGCGTGTAGCGATTTCCTTCAAACCAAACCACGCACACAGCTACAGCTTTCATAGGTTACCATTTGTGTCTTCATCGAAGAGGAAAACAAGTAAAAATGACCGATGACGAACAAGGAAACACACAGATGTAAACATTTTTATCGTTTGGAAAATAAAAGAACACCCGAGGTGGTTCGATTTCAGTTCTCAAGTCACTTTGAGTCATTTTAGTACCAGTTATTTGCTGAATCCAGTATATTGCGCGTTCATGATGCAAACCGGTAACAGATCCTCCTTAAGATTCATCTTCATCACAGCTTTTTTTTTTTTTTTGCACAAAGTCTCCAGTTTATGACTTTGAGGATTCAGAAACTAGACAAAAATTAAAACCGTCAGTGCAAAACTCCCAGTAAACACATCAGACTATAGATCTGCCTTCAGCTCATTTTCAGACATGATGAAACACTTTCAGGAGTGTCGGTCGGACCTTTTGGGTCACAAAAACTACTGCAAAATGTGATTTTAGGCTGAGGAATCATGTGCAGCAGCAGGTATGAAAACATGAAATACTGTAATAATAATAATAATAATAACAGACCTCAGTCGGGGTAGACGTCGTGCTTAACTTCACTCAAGAACAAATTATTTCATGAAACGCCAGCAGTGAATCTCTAAACTGTTTGCTATTAGATTGAAATGATTTACACTCACTTTGTTCTGCTTGCGTCTCAAGAATGAGAAAAATTCATGTACCTTCATCCAACTAAGGTCTGTAATGTACTGCAAAATGAAACACGTTTGTACACCAGATCTGTACATGTTGTTGACACGCATGTTTAATCCCTTAAAGATCCGTTTTCTGCAAGAAAACAAACTGGTTCCCGTTTTATATTGACAATATGCCACTCTAAAACATGACTGGCTCCAGTAGAAACCTCTCAGACTGGGATTTCTGTCAGTTTTTGATGGATTAAAGGAATAGTTCACCTATTTTGCTGAAAATTTAATCAGGCCATCCGAGATGAGTTGGTTTCTGCATCAGATTTGGAGAAATGTAGCATTGCATCACTTGCTCACCAATGAATCCTCTGCAGTGAATGGGTGCCGTCAGAATGGAGGAAGCGTTATTATGGATTATGGACTCGTATTTTAGCTGGAAGAAACGGTTTGAAGTTAAAAATATGTCTTAATGCTGGATTTGTTTCATCTTTTGGCTTCTCCAGATGTTAACTGATGGACTGGAGTGCTGTGGATTATTGTGATGCTTTTATCAGCTGTTTGGACTCTCATTCAATCAAGTGATGCGTTATTCCATTTCTTGAGGCTCTTTTTTTTTTTTTTTACCAAACTTGGAATTTTTTCTAAAAGGGAAACCCGGGAAGTCTTGCACTTGACGTGATTCCGATTCCAACTGGATTGGGTTTTGAGCTTCCAAACGAGCAGTCGCCGGTGTGTTCATGCACATGTGCAAAATGGTTTGTAAGCGTTGGGAGCGTGTGCTTATGTACAGTCTGAGTGTTTTGGCAGACGTGGGTTTCTAAGGTGCTGTAAATTGGGTTCACAGCGTTCGACGGGGACAAGCAGACATGTGTCCTCCCGTCTCGGCTGTGGTTACTGGTGGACCTCGTTGGCGATGAGACTGTCCTCTCCGGACTGGAAGTCGGCCTCGTTCAGGCTGTTCCCGGCGTTGATCATCTCCTCGTCCTGCGAGGACTCTCCGCTGCCTGCTCCGGTCTCGTCAGAGTTTGGGTCCTGCAGGACCTGGGCGATGTACATCTGCTGCTGAAAACAGATGCACAAGAGTCAAACACCGGTCATAAAAAGATCATATGCATGTTATGGAAAACAGGATTGTCTTTGATCGTTTGATTTGATTTTAATCTTACAGAGATCATATTTCGCAACAATAAAGAAATATGAAATAATAATAAAAAAAAGAAAATGAAATTATATTTTGCACAAAGTTAAGCCTGTTTTAGGACCATTAAGATTATTTGCACTGTGCACTTCAATTTCTACCCAAGCCAAATTTTCATTACTGTAATGCAAAAACAATAATAAAGCTTGTAATAATTCAGACACAATTTTTAAAAAAGTCACAAGGGTCAATTTTTTAAAATAAATAATAAATGAATAAATACGCTTTCCATTGATGTATGGTTTGTTAGGATCGGACAATATTTGGCCGAGATACAACTATTTGAAAATCTGGAATCTGAGGGTGTAAAAAAATCTAAATATTGAGAAAATCATCTTTAAAGTTGTCCAAATGAAGTTCTTAGCAATGCATATTACTAATCAAAAATTAAGTTTTTATACATTTACGGTAGGAAATTTACAAAATATCTTCATGGAACATGATCTTTACGTAATATCCTAATGATTTTTGGCATAAAAGAAAAATCTATAATTTTGACCCATACAATGTATTTTTGGCTATTGCTACAAATATCCCCCAGCGACTTAACACTGCTTTTGTGCTCCAGGGTCATATTTGGGAATTCACCAGTGTTGCCAAGTCCGTGGTTTCCCCCCAGAATTGAGCTACTTTAACACTGTTGCCGCGGGTTGTTTTTCATGTCCGTGGGTTGAAGCGACTCCAATAACATTATATTTATCCCCTGAAATCCGAATTTTAGCAGGGGAACCCCACCAAAAAAACGTGTATTTTTACCCCCCCTCGAAACGCAACTGGGCTAGTTTTGAATAGCGATTGGGTGGGTTTTCTTGTGAAAACCTGGCAACCCTGGAATTCACCTGAGATTTGTTGGATGGTGAAGATCTAGCAGGACGTCCGTTCTCCACTCCGTCGATCTCCGTGTCCTTGGTGTCGATCTGTAAAGACAGAGAGGTTGAGGTGAGGCTTTCTGCTCGGGGACAGGGGACAGTCTACCTGAGCTACCTGTGCCGCCCGGTGGACTGTACCTGCAGTACTGCAACCCGTACCTTGTAGTTGTGTGCGCTGAGGTACTTGAAGTGACCGAAGCACACGTGCGACAGGCAGATCACGATAGTGATGATGAGCACCACGAAGGTAAACATGGACGTCGGAGTCAAGAACCCTGAGAAATGAGAGGAAATAAGATGCATTTGAATGGTACCCTATTTTTACCCTATTCACCTGAAGGGTCTTGCTTTATAGGGGTCATCGGATGCCCATTTTCCACAAGTTGATATGATTCTTTAGCGTCTCAATGAAAAGTCTGTAACATAGTTTGGTTAAAATTTCTCAATGGTAGTGTAAAAAACACCTTTTTTACCCTGTCAAAAACAGCTCTTTTCAGATCAAGCCGTTTTGTAGCATTTTCCTTTAAATGTTAATGAGCTCTGCTGACTCCGCCCCTCTCTTCCGAGCCGCTCTCAGAGAGACTGTTTACTTCAGCCGCATTCATCGTGAAACTTGCTAATTAGCACATTATTAGGAAAGGCCATTTGCAAAGATTTATTACAAAAACACTATTACACTCACTTCTTCTGTAGATGAGGCTGGATCATGAATGATTCGCGCAAACATAGACGCATTTATGTAGATCGGGGGAGCATTCCCTTCAGAAACAATGTAATCCACTGCGTCTTCAGCGGCTCAGATGTCGGGAGTAAATGA
>NW_015507529.1:28947-48506 GCF_001515645.1 Sinocyclocheilus grahami | reverse complement strand
ACAAAACATTATACTCACTTCTTCTGTAGATGAGGCTGGATCATGAATAATTTGCGCAAACATAAGACGCATTTAGGCAGATCGGGGGAGCATTCCCTTCAGAAACAAATGTAATCCACTGCGAGTTCAGCGGCTCAGATGTCGGGAGTAAATGAGGACTGCTGTTCATTATTACATCCAACAACAGAACACCTCAATCGCTTAGGAGCCATTCTTGTCTACATCTGCTCCGGCGGTGAAACAATGGTGGACTGATGACAGTCACTCAGGGCGGAGCTAAGGTAAAACACTACTGTCAATCAAACTATCGTGGGAGGGGTCTGTTTTGTGACGTCACACGGACAGGCATCTGAGATCGGCTCGATTTGTGAAAGGGGTAAAGATTTTAGTAGACTAAAAAAAAAACACTGGGTGGATTTTTATCATTATAGGGTGGTTGTGTACACACACTGCCAACACACATCTCAGTTCAAACAACTTGTAAAAGTGCATGTAGCATCCTATGACCCCTTTAAAGTAGGATATATTTCAGAGTATGTGCTCTATAAATGCACCTGTCCGCATGGTGGAGAAGAACAGCAGCCAGAAGAGGCAGAGGATTGGCGCAGCCACCACTTGATTGACGGCTCCGGAGTGGATTTTCTTGTCGAGTTTGGAGGGCAGGTAAGCGTAGTACATGTTGTACCTGTCCACCAGGTGCTTCAAGAGCATGTACATCAGCCCTGCACACACACACACACACACACACACACACACAATAAGACTCCTGTAATGATGGCTGTGAGGTGATTGGTTAATATTATTTGGTTACATCAACAGATCATATTGTGCTCCAGTGTTTTGGAGCAGCTCGGTTCACAGTAAATGCTGTTCTCCACAAACTACGTGAGTTTGGGTCGTATGCTTTTGAAAACACGACATGCATCAATCATCTTCCCAAACGTCTAATGAGAAGCTCTTATAAACTAGCTGCTGTCAACAAAAGAGAAGCTTTAAGCCCCGCTGCAGTTTTCCACCAAAATAAAAGCTCTATGGTTCTAATGAACCAAATGAAGACGGGCAAAAAATATTAGTATTGCAAATTTACAGTTAAACTAATTCATAATTATCATTATATTATTTTTCTTAACTTTCTTCCATTTTAAAACATTTACAATAATTTCAACCTGTTATTTATAATAGTAGAATCTATTTTGTTTAATATTTTTATTTATTAATAATAATAATAATAATAATAATAATTACTAATACCACCACATTGATATATAGCATCAATTTTTGGGCAAAATTGTGCAGCCCTACAAAAAAAAGCACAGGAACCATTTAGTCTTAAAAAAAAGTAAATAAATATATAACATTTAAATAATTAAATCACATTTTTGGTTGTTAAAATATAGTGTATTATAATAGTAATTGTGATTATTCTGATAAAATTGTGATTATGATCTTTTATATACTATTATAGTTTTTGTAAATATTTAGAATTTTATTTTTATATTTTGTTTTAATTTTAAAGTTTTAAATGTAAAGTTTTAGTTGTCATGTTTTTTTTGTTTTTGTTTTTAAATAATATGCCTATATTGCTTTTATTTGGTTTTAGTGCTTCAACTTAAATGAAAACAAGAAATGTTGGCAACTAGCTGTACTAAAACAAATATATTTTTTTATTTTATTTTATTTCAGTTAACGTTTAGTTCATGTTAATATCCCTGATTGTAATTAGATTTATTTTCCCCAAATCATGCAGCAAAATTTTGAATGCACATATCTACTAAAAGTATATTTCACCAGTTTTTAGTAGCACACTGGTGTATAGATGAGTTTAGAGTAACGAACATGAAAACTACAATATTAATCCTATGAGGTCTTTCTCAGGATCTTTCACGAGACAAAAAACTAAATACGTTTCTAGTGTGTTGTCATTTGAGATGTAACATATAATATTAACATGTGTGCAGACGGACGGTCGTGAGCTTAATCAGACGTTAAACGCTGCGTCTGAAATGAGCATCTCCGTCTGCGTTTACAGTGTGGGCTGAGAGACGGAAATAAAGTTTCCTCCGCATAACAGCGATGAGTCACACACCGCCAGCTCCACGAACGTCTGTGTGTGTGTGTGTGTGTTTCTGAGAGACTTCTAGAAGTAATGCGAGCGTACAAAATCTCAGTGACAGAAAAACAAAGATTAATGCTAAAATGCAGCATGTCCTCCGTCTTGCTGTGTTTTTGCTGTGTAATACGCAGGCGGAGGATCTAGATTTAATCTGACACACACACACACACACACACACGGTGCGTAGGCAGGTGGCTCTGCTGGCGCAGCTTGTGTTTTCCATTGTTGAAGCTGCATGCAGACGTACGACCAGCAGGAGGCGCTCTGGACACACACACTTTTGGTTGGGTCATTCACAGCAATTCTCCCTGTATCCTGGCTTTCATCCTTGTTGTTCGCCTCTCTCTCTTTCTGATTGGCTGTCCTTCTGTGGTTTCCTGAATGGGCTGATGTGGAAGTGGGCGTGGCCGGACTCACCGAAGGGGACAATGATTGGACAGGTGATGCTGTACGTCATAACGACGGTGAAAACGCACATCATCCAGGCGTAGGCAGCTCCGAACTGAAACTCATATGACTGATGCTGCAAGCACACACACACACACACACACACACGCACATTATACAACTACAAACAGCATAGGCTGGAATCACATCCAGGTGAACAGCAGGTAAAAATAACTAATTTGTGGGTGGTTGAATCTCTCAAAATTTGTACAAAAAACCCCCTAAAAAATTCATCACTTCATGAAAGGGCAAAAAATAATACTTTTTTGAGTTAAAAGGAAATCAATTTATTTCAATTTCTATTTATTAAAATGAATTAATATTTGAAGGACCATTAAGGATTTCCCCCCATCGTGACATTATTTTCATGACAAATGAGCACATTTTACACCATTATTGTAATGAAAAAATAATAAATAAATAAATAAATACATAAAATAATTTAAATAAATAAATTGTGAAGTATTTTTACATCATGGTAATATTTGTTGGTCTGGCCTTAATTGATGCTGCTTTAAATAAATAAAGTAATAAATAAAATAATTCAATATATAAATGAATAAATGATTGGATAAAATGCAATTAAATGAATAAAATGCAAATGAATGAATGAATGAACAACAAATAAATAAGTAAATTGAATGAATGAATGACTGACTGACTGAAATAAGGCAAAGTGTATTTTGGCTAAAATGTGCTTAATATTCATGAAAATAATGTCACAATGCAAAAACTATTTAATGGTCCTAAAAACATTTTATTTACTTTATCCAAAATATAATTTCTGATACTTTCTGTGTATTTTGGGATGATGCACGTCCCAGATGTCTTCTGGTCAAGTTTTGTTGGATTCACCAAAGCATTAATGATTATTAACACACAAGCATTAAAGGTCGGAGTGTGCGTGTCTTCATACCCGCTTGACGTTGCGTCTCTCCGCGGCCGAACGAGCCAAACACAGCCGGATCATGTACATGAGCAGACCTGGAATCCGCAGCAGATCCATGGCGTTTCCGATGAACGCCGACGCGATTACGTAATTCACAAAAAACGCTCCGTTATCCGGGAGGAAGACGCACCTGAAATTATGATGAAACCAGGTGAAATTAATCAGCACTTTCATTTATGCACTAAATCCAAACTACTACTAAAAATTAACAGCAGGTTTATGAACAATGTAAAACAGTCAGAATTTCTGTTCATTAATATATGAATAAAATGCTACAAGAAAACAAGAAACACATATGAAGCAGCAAAAATGTTTAAGCATTTCAAAACAATAAAATATGAACAATTAAACATTCTGAATTTTACTTCATTAATATTTGAAAATGTAAATAAAATAAAAAAATACAGAATTTCAGTAAATTAATATATGAATATTTAAATTAAAAAATGCTACAACTGGTAAGAAAGTTTGCAATAAAATGAAATATAAAATAACTAAAAACCTTCAGAATTTCAGTTCAATGATATATGAATATTTAAATTAATAAAATGCTACAACTGGCGAGAAAGTTTAGGCATTTCAATAAAAAATAAATAAATAAATAAATAAAAAAAACTTACTCAAATCTGACGGTAGCTTCGGCCAGGAATTTTTTGTCGAACAGCCAGCGGAAGAAAACGTCCAAACTAATTTAGAGAAGATCATTTAGTATTATGAAACTGCCAACTTTCACACTTGGAGTTTGTGATTTCAGCAAGCCTTTATTTTGAAGAGGCCATATCTTGTAAGAAATGGCAAATTACAAACTCAAGCACAAAAAATATGATCATGTACACACACATACACGCTGTGATAACAATGTGTATATGTGTGCACACAATCATATTCTTTGTGCTCGAGTTTGTAATTTGCCATTTCTTCAGGTTAACATTTTACATGCGAGCTTTGTCACTGTGCGCGCAGTACTGTAATTCACTTGTGCTGTTTTGTCCAACTTTACACGCCATACACTAGCAATCATCACAAGCAAACTAGCAATGTTTAATATACTAAAAAGCTAATTATAGTGAAACCATTCAACACAATAAAAGCTTCTGCACCGAACACATCAGCACAAATATTGCTGACGGAGTCTCGCAGAGATGTTTGGATCAGAGCTTCAGGCAGATACTCAAATATAAATATGCAATTACAGATTCAAATAAACCTCCCACGTCCACAGGGTCTGTCGCCTGCATCACAGATGTAGAGACAGTACCTGCTGAGACCCAGAGACGGCAACAGGAGAACCATGAAGATCAGGAAGGTGTAGCACTTGTGCATGGTGGTCCTGTTCTCGCCCGACCTGAGAAACACGCCAGATTAAACACCCGAGACACTTCAGAGCAGCTATTGCATTTCAGTTGGAGATGACTGTGGGATTGTGGGACTGTACCTGGTCCAATGGGCTTCAAAGAAGACGGAGTAGTAGACGATGGTGGGCAGCAGGGCGGAGAAGGCCCACAGGAGCAGCGTGGGGAAAAACTGGGTGATGATTGGGTTCTAGACACACAGACAAATCGTCATGAGTTTACAGTCACAATAAATGCTCTTTTATCCATTCCAGAAGTGGTTTTCCTTTCCGAACACCTGCTCGTCCATCCCTCATCTCTCTTGGTACGTGAGGAAAATATTATAAAATAATAATGGAAACACTGTTTGGGTGAATTTCAAGGAGAACTTGAAATACAGGTCATATTTCACCCTGAAATCAAAAGCAAATATTTTTGCAAAACTAAAGTCTATTTTTTAGGACCTATTTAGATTTCTTTAATTTTACACACAAAATAAACAAATCAATAAATTATTTAAAAAAAAAATACTAACATTATGTACAAATATTCAGTTATTACAGTAATTTAACTAACTAAAATAAAAAAAATATTTAATATTATTATTATTATTATTATTGAAACTATAATAATAACATTATTTTGTGAATGTAGAAAATTTATTAAACTATTACTGTTATTATTACTGATACATAACTTATTTTAATTATACACTAATTATTATTATTATGGTATTATTATTACTGTTATAATAATAATAATAAATAATAGAAATTATTATGAAATCAAATTAGATGGCATTATCATTGATATTGTCATTATTATGATACATAACTTATTGCAATTATACATTTTATTATGATGCTGACGGATGCATAACATTGTAATTATACATAATTTATTATTATTATAATAATACATAACATACTGTAATTATATAATTATGTATCATGTAATAAATGTATCATCATTATTAATAACAATATAATTATCAAATTAAAATGTAATTGTTGTTGTTAATATAATTTATTAAATTATTACATTCTTCCCATTATTATACAATCTTATTTTAATCATACATAATTTATCAATAATAATAATAATAATAATAATAAGTATTTTTAAATTAAAATAATATGAAATATAATCTATTTGTTGTTATTGTTATTATTAATATAATTACATTATATTATTATGATTATTATTAAGTAATCAATTTATTATTAAGTTATTATTATGACAACTATAGTAATTATACAATTTATTATTACATATGATTTATTATTATTTCTATTATTGTTATTATCGTAAAGAGAATTGTCATGAAAATAATGCAAATCAGTGTGTCAATGCAAAAAATGGCTAACGTTTGCTAATAAAAATGTGATTTAATCTAAATGTAATTAAACTGCCCACTGTTATTCAGAAAAATCCTTCAGCTGCCACTAATTCTTTGGTTTTTCAGCATTTTTGCGTATTTGAACCCTTTTCAGCAATGACGGTATGCTTTTGAGATCCATCTTTTCACACGGAGGACAACTGAGGGACTCAAACACAACTATTACAGAGGATTCAAACACTCACTGATGCTGCAGAAGGAAAAAGCATGTATTGAGAACTTATTTTGCCTTAATATCTTTTTTGTTTTTTCATTTCGTACTGCTCTTCAGAAGCTACAGAAGATACTTACATGTTTCCCAGAAGACAAAATAAGTTACATTTACCCTGATCTTCAAATGTGAATTTTATTTTGTCTAAATATCATCATAGGATTTTTCGGGGTCATTTTTATAAATTCGACTGTTATTTTCTCTTGTGGACTATCTCATTATCTCATGAAATATCTCATTCAGGTCAGTACTAAATAACAAATAACATGCATTTTGTAATATCCCTCATATTTTGTTAAAATAATCAACATTTTGCAAATTCTGCAATGTGCATGTAAACTTCGTAAAATTCTGGATTCTTCTTTTTTTTTTAACCATTCAATTTTTCTGGATTCTCTTTTAATGCCTAAATTAAATTTGAGTAATTATTGAATTTTTAGGGCCCTATGAAATCAGTTTTATTTTTCCCAAATTCTGTTTTCTGTTTTAATTTTTCTGTTTTCTGATTTAATGGTTTTATTAAATTTTAATAATAAACAGCCCCTCTGATTCATTTATTGAATAAAACCGATCGCAGCCTTACGTTCAGATACTCCACAGGCTTGGTGACGTTGAACTTGTCCATAGTGGAGATGATGATGGCCGGGGTGGTGAGGAAGAAGAGGAGGATGAAGAGGATGCAGTTAATGATGAAGCAGCGAAGCCACCAGGAAACTCCTCCCAAAGACAGATTCTCCCTGCGATCAAAACACCACGTCAGCAAACCACACACACACACGCGCACACACACACACACACGCGCACGCACACACACACACACACGCGCACACACGCGCACTCAGCAGAAAGCGTAAAATCTCTTCTCTTGATAAGCTATCCCTTCTCATGGGTAATTCCTGCACATAATGAAGTCAGCAAAGAAACGGCTGACAGACAGAGAGAAGCAGTGGATGCTGAGAATCCAATAACAGCGCACTGCTCTCTGTAAACTATATACGGCCTGCTATGTGTTTACATTAGTACTGTATGTGAAACAGTATTATAGGCATCTATGAAATCAGATTAAGATTTTAATTTTTTTATTTTCATATGGATTCCGTTTTAATGGCTAAATTACATTTTAGTAATTATTGAATTTTTAGGGCTGTACGAAATAATTTTTTCAAATTCGGTTTTATTTTTCTTAATCTTTTCTGGTGTCTGATTTAATAACGGTTTTATAAAATTATAATACAAAACAGCATCTCTGATCAATTTCATTAATAACATTTTACAATTTAATAACTAATTGGGACCTATGAAATGTTTTATCTCTTCAGAAATGTATTATCAAAAACTGTATTAATCAAATGAATGCCATAAAACATTAACAACTTAATTAATGGTTATGAAATTTCGTGTTATACCATAAATCCTATTTTTATGACTCAATTAACAACAACTTCAGTTTAATAAAAAAATTCATTTTAGGGTCCTATGAAATCCATTTGTCCCCTCAAATTTAATTAATTAATTTATTTTCTGTTTTCGGTTTAAATTTTTCTGAATACCATTTTAATGGTTTAATTACATTTTTTTAAATGAAAAGAACATCGGATCAATTTAATGAAT
Organism: Sinocyclocheilus grahami; assembly: GCF_001515645.1. NCBI lineage: Eukaryota > Metazoa > Chordata > Actinopteri > Cypriniformes > Cyprinidae > Sinocyclocheilus > Sinocyclocheilus grahami. The sequence continues at coordinate 40,445 of NW_015507529.1, read as the reverse complement.
AAAACTTTATCAACTTAGTAAGTTAATAAAAGATTGAGATTTAATACAAGAATGATGATTTAATACAAACTGATAAACTGGTAATCAAATGAAGGCACACATCATTAAGTTTAATTAATCTTTAAGAAATCCTAATCCTGTTTTTATGACTAAATTCTTTGCAGGAATCATAGGGTATGCATATCCTACAGCATGCATTATGAATCAAGAAAGTGGAGTTATTTTGCAATCCAGTTTTGTGTAAAAATATCAGAATTATTTGCGCTATGTGTTTACATTAGTACTGTATGTGAAACAGTATTATAGGCATCTATGAAATCAGATTAAGATTTTAATTTTTTTATTTTCATATGGATTCCGTTTTAATGGCTAAATTACATTTTAGTAATTATTGAATTTTTAGGGCTGTACGAAATAATTTTTTCAAATTCGGTTTTATTTTTCTTAATCTTTTCTGGTGTCTGATTTAATAACGGTTTTATAAAATTATAATACAAAACAGCATCTCTGATCAATTTCATTAATAACATTTTACAATTTAATAACTAATTGGGACCTATGAAATGTTTTATCTCTTCAGAAATGTATTATCAAAAACTGTATTAATCAAATGAATGCCATAAAACATTAACAACTTAATTAATGGTTATGAAATTTCGTGTTATACCATAAATCCTATTTTTATGACTCAATTAACAACAACTTCAGTTTAATAAAAAAATTCATTTTAGGGTCCTATGAAATCCATTTGTCCCCTCAAATTTAATTAATTAATTTATTTTCTGTTTTCGGTTTAAATTTTTCTGAATACCATTTTAATGGTTTAATTACATTTTTTTAAATGAAAAGAACATCTGATCAATTTAATGAATAAAACTTTATCAACTTAGTAAGTTAATAAAAGATTGAGATTTAATACAAGAATGATGATTTAATACAAACTGATAAACTGGTAATCAAATGAAGGCACACATCATTAAGTTTAATTAATCTTTAAGAAATCCTAATCCTGTTTTTATGACTGAATTCTTTGCAGGAATCATAGGGTATGCATATCCTACAGCATGCATTATGAATCAAGAAAGTGGAGTTATTTTGCAATCCAGTTTTGTGTAAAAATATCAGAATTATTTGTAAGGTGTAGAACCATCTCAAGGATGATCAGAAGAAATGGACAGCACCTGAGTTAAATATATGAGTGTCACAGCAAAGGGTCTGAATACTTAGGACCATGTGATATTTCAGTTTTTCTTTTTTTAATAAATCTGCAAAAATGTCAACAATTCTGTGTTTTTCTGTCAATATGGGGTGCTGTGTGTACATTGAGGAAAAAAAATTAACTTAAATGATTTTAGCAAATGGCTGCAATATAACAAAGAGTGAAAAATTTAAGGGGGTCTGAATACTTTCCGTACCCACTGTATATATAAAAATTATCAAATTAATAAGTAATTAAAAAAATATTAAGCAAGCATAATTAAAATACACATTAAATGGCTCTTTGGAATAATTGATTTTGACTGGATTCTAAATCTAATTATGTTTTATGACATTTAAAAGGGCCATAACATGGATTTTTTATTATTATTATTTTAATAAGTTCCTTGAAGTTCACTTTTAATATTTAAGTAAGTTTTATGCACGAAAAAAAATAAAAAAAATAAAAAATATACACACACACGTGGAAAATTTTTTATTTTCAACCTTCATTCTGACCCTCTGTCTGAAATGATCCATTTAAGGCTTGTCAGTAATTTTTTTTAATTTAAAATTAATAAACAATTAAAAAATATTAATACAAATATTAATTACGTTTGATTAAAATATCATAAAAATACAATTATTTTACACAATACTTTACCATCATTTTATCCATCATTGACTGAAATAATAAAATAATTTCGTTTAAAAATATATTGTGTAAATAAATCACAAATCATAAATTCACATAAATACTTATTAAACAGCCCTTTGTATACTTGATTCTGATTGGTATGATTGTTTTTTGTTATATTTAACAACTTTTGTGTGCAATATTTTATTTCACAAATTACTTTTAGTACAAAGTAATAAAGTACGTCATTTAGTACAAATATATATATATATATATATATATTAGGGATGCACCGAAATTAAAATTCTTGGCCGAAACCGAAAACCGAAAGAGGGGAAACCAAGGCCGAAAACCGAAACACCGAAAGAAATTATGCCAATTATTAGTACCAGCCTGACAAACGTTGTTGTTGTTGTGATCATAAACTGTATGGATGTGATTACACGGAGATTTTCGTTGTAACGCGCTGCTTTTGCAAGCTTCCATGAAAATGTTTTAGCTTTTGAAAGTAGCCTTGTCACCTGAGCTGAATACAGCGCGCTGATTCGCTGAAATGGACTTATCGGCTTCTGTTCAAAAACAATAAGGCGCTTGTCGGCTTCTGCAGTAAAACGTGAACTCGCGATGCCTTGAAAGTGGACAAAACCGGCTTTTTTGACAAAACGTGTTTAGGGTTCAGATCGAGCTATATGTGGAGAATAATGTACGGCATTTTTTTTAAAGTGGCGTTTATCGGTTTTTGCAAATCAACTCTTCATATATTTTGCAACAATTTATTTTACACAATATTTGTTATGTTTATTTGTAGCTAGTGCTGTTTGTTTTCTAAAGCTCACGTGTCACGCCGTCTCATACTCACATTGCAGTCATGGCCTCGTTCTGGAAGGTGACGAACGCCATGCCCAGCGGCTTGGTGTTGACTTTCTCCTTCTCCTTCCTGTACTCCTCTTTCAGTTTGGCCTCCAGTTTGGTGTAATAACTCACAGCCTCCTCCTGCAACCCCACACAGATGTACGGCACGACTGCATCACAGAACATCAGCAAACGCAAGCCTCCTGAAACTTCCTCCCAGAAGAGTTTTCATTTCCTCTGAACGATTCTTATTCAAGGACACGCTACGGGAGTTCATTAAACTAGTGTGGCTTAAAAAAAATCCATTATTGATTAAAATAAAATCATCTCATTTAGAACTATATAAAAAAATAAACATGTAAATAGATCACTTTAATATGATCAGAATATGTTCAAAAAATTTAACTTATTTAATGGCTATATGGAATACTTGATTTTGATTAAATTCTAATTCTAATTAGAATTCTAATAGTCAATTCATCAAGTTGTTAAATTAAACAATTATAATTTATTAATAATATAATAAATACATTTTAAATTCTATAAAAAAAATTAATTCGTAAATAAAAAAAATGTACATGAAGGAAATCAATAAATATTGACTATATTATAGGTATAAATATTACTAGACTATATATAGTCTAATTTAGTTTATATGAGTCTAATAACATTATATATATATATATATATATAGTCTAATAGTATTTATCATATATTGACTATATCAGTATGCATTTAAACATTAATTAAATAAACAATTTTAAATTGTCAATATACTTATTATATTTTTGCCTAATTGTTTATATGAAAGCAACCAATATACTGTATGTTGACTATTTAATTGTTGTTTCAATATCCACTGAGGTATAATATAAACAAGTTTAATTAAGTCAATTTTTATATTTTTAATTAAATTATTTTAAATAAGTTGATTTCTAAAGTCATTATTAATATTTTTACACAACTGTTTACATGAAATTTAAATGAATTAATATCTAATGAGGTATAACAATTTTAAATAAGCCAATTTATAAATTTTTTACATATTTGCTTATATGAACGCAACCAATAATGGTTGACTATATTATACCTCAGTAGATATTTAAAGGGGTGGTTCACAGTTTTTTTTCTAGGCTTGATTGTGTTTATGGGGTGCAGTCTAACGTGTTAATGCTTCGTTTAAAAAAAAAAAAACGCATTCTTTTTCACATAATTGACCTTTATTCCACACCGCTCTGTCCCTTCTCTGAGAAACGGGCTGATCATTTCCTGCTTTTATGAAGCCCCGCCCTCAGAAATAGGCGATGGGCTCTGATTGGTTAGCTAGCCCAGTGTGTTGTGATTGGCTAAACCGCGTCTAGTGCGCGTCTAAACATCTAAAGCAGCGCAGCATGGCACGCCCCCTTTGCTGCCTTTTCCCAAGGGTGGGGTTTATCTGGGTTTGTGATGTCATGAACCCGGGAAGTAACTCGTTGTAGTCCCTACCAGCCGTTTTTGTAGGCATTAAACTGCCAGAATTTTAAAAGATGAAATCTCTGTTTGCATTGAACTTTCAGCTTCGTAACTTTGCAGATATTGTTTATGCTCAAACAGCATCATTACACACTAACTAACGTTAAAAAAGTGGAATCGCAATCAACCACCCCTTTAAAAATTAAACCATTATAAATAATTTATGAAGTTGTTTATTAATTTGAATATTAATAAAGTAGTAATTATAGGTAGCAAATGTATTCAGAGGCCATTGTCATAAAAGGCAGAAAGTTTTGGTCAGTGATGAGTTTTTCCTCCGGCAGAAACGCTTTGTACTGTACACTGACAGCACAGAGGCATTGTGGGTAATGCGTTCATACCTCTTCACAGCCTGTAATGGCGCAGCAGCACAGGTGACCGCAGGGTTTGGGGTTGATCATGGCAGACATGTGCTCCTTAGCCATCAGATCTGTGAAAAATTTCTTACTGCGTTCAGTCTTCTTCCTGCAGGACACACACGCACACAGACACACACGCAGACACACAGACACAGACAGACACACAGACGTTTAACAGATCGACAGAAGGTCTCCGAGGTCGGCTCAGTAGACAGACTAATTTCTGAACCTAAAAGACAAACTTACGAGCTTCCTATCCTGACCCAAATCGGAGCGATTCATTCAAAACTAGAATCTCACCTCTCGGCGTTGAGGGACATCAGTTTGGCCACGTTGTAACAAACGCGCGCTTCCAGTACAATGCAGTTCTCGTACGCCTGTCTGTGAGACACAAATGAGGAAATCAACATCTCAGTATGACTACGATACCAGACAATCAGCTACAACACAAATCACTCTGGTGAACAGAGAATCGTGGGAATTTCAAACACGTGCAATTTACATTATTTGGAAATGAGAGAACAGATTTTCACAGTTTCTGAGTACACTGTGTAAACAGTGTGTAAAATAAGTTTTCCTTTCATTTGTGTGCAAATCCTTTGTTGTGATTTACTTTTATTATGTATAAACGCTGTTCAAATGTTTGCGGTCAGTAAGTTTTTCTTTGCTTGAAAAGAAATGACACTTCTTATTCATCAAGGCCGCATTCAACTATAAAGACATTCATAATGTTACAAAAGATTCTATTTCAAATAAATGCTGTTCTTTTGAACTTTCTATTCATCAAAGAATCCTGAAAAATAAAATTGTACCACCATTTTCTGGTTAATCTACTGAAGTAGTTAACATTTATTGGTTGCTTTCATGTAAACAGCTGCATAAAAAATATGAATAATCACTTTATAAATTGACTTATTTGAAATCGTTTAATTAATGTTTAAATATCCTAATATATAAAATATATTAGGTATAATATAATCAACATTTATTGGTTACTTTTATGTAAACAATGATAAAAAAATATTTTCTGCATGATTGCTAACAAACAAATAACTAGCAAATTCCTTTTTAAAATCCAATTTTAAAAAGTTACATTTAAAATGCATTATTTTATTGTTACATTAACTGCATTTTAAATGATTCACAAACGAGGAAATCAACATCTCAGTATGACTACGATACCAGACAATCAGCTACAACACAAATCACTCTGGTGAACAGAGAATCGTGGGAATTTCAAACACGTGCAATTTACATTATTTGGAAATGAGAGAACAGATTTTCACAGTTTCTGAGTACACTGTGTAAACAGTGTGTAAAATAAGTTTTCCTTTCATTTGTGTGCAAATCCTTTGTTGTGATTTACTTTTATTATGTATAAACGCTGTTCAAATGTTTGCGGTCAGTAAGTTTTTCTTTGCTTGAAAAGAAATTACACTTCTTATTCATCAAGGCCGCATTCAACTATAAAGACATTCATAATGTTACAAAAGATTCTATTTCAAATAAACGCTGTTCTTTTGAACTTTCTATTCATCAAAGAATCCTGAAAAATAAAATTGTACCACCATTTTCTGGTTAATCTACTAAAGTAGTTAACATTTATTGGTTGCTTTCATGTAAACAGTTGCGTAAAAATATAAATAATCACTTTATAAATGGACTTATTTGAAATCGTTTAATTAATGTTTAAATATCCACTGATATAAACTATCCACTATAATCAACATTTATTGGTTACTTATGTAAACAATGAGAAAAAAATATTTTCTGCATGATTGCTAACAAACAAATAACTAGCAAATTCCTTTTTAAAATCCAGTTTTAAAAAGTTACATTTAAAATGCATTATTTTATTGTTACATTAACTACATTTTAAATGATTAATTGACAATAAAATAAATATTATAAGTCTATTTATTAGTAAGATTTTTTTAAATTAGGAATTTATATTTTTAATCAAAGACACATTATAATGTCCCAAAAGATTTCTATTTCAAATAAATGCTGTTCTTTTGAACTTTCTATTCATCAACAAATCCTGAAAAAAATGAATGTATCATGGTTTCCAGAAAAATATTCAGCAGCACAACTGTTTTCAACATTGCCAATAATAATAAATGTTTCTTGAGCAGCAAATTAAGTGTGTGAGATACAGGGAAAAGGCTAGATAATTACACCTAATTAGATAATTACACCTAATTATACTCCATTCATAACCGGTCCAAAATTAGCCGAACACAAAACGTGTAATGTTATGTTGTTGTATTTTTTAAATGGTTGTATCTCTCAAAAATTAATTGTAAGAAATCTGAAAAAGTAAATGATGTTCTTCGAGGGTCTTAAAGCATTTGCAAAGTTCCCTTACTAAAAATGTTTGTATTTTTATTTTTTTAGAATTTATTTATGCATCTCTTCCAGGTCAAAACAGACCGAATGCATTATGAGGGTTAAAAAAAAGAACTGTTCCTCTAATGCGGTTGACATCGTACCAGATCATCTTCTTTGTAGTGCATCTTGGACGTGTGGCGTCTCAAAACTCATTTAGACAATTACGGCAGATGCTTGCAGAAGCGGAGCTCGCTGGCAGCTCATTGCAAGCTACAGAGAGAACATTCACATCCCTGGCGCCATACAAACCACACACGTGATATTAATATTTTACATGATTTACAGTGGGCAGCTATTCCAGTGACCCATTTAGGATGTAAATGCGATGAGTGTTTAAAGCATAAAGAGGAGAAAAAGAGTCTTCTTACTCAAAGTGTTGTTTTATATGGCTTTCTTCTGCGTATTTGGAGATGCCGTTGATAAATAAAGTGCGTTTCACCTGAGGAGAGGAAAACATGATATTTGGGTTATTTACACATGCACAGACGCTGAAGGACGTTGCAGTGTGGATCGAGGTTAAACGCTCGGCTCAGAAATGTAGGTCAGTGCTATAGACGGACTTCATGAATATTTCACAAGCATTACAGTATTTGTCGCTTTAGCTGCGATGAGCTGCACACGTCACAAGACGTCTCCAGATGGCTTTTCCTGTTATTACTGTATACAAAATTAAGGAAATGGTCAGTCAAAAAAATAATTTAACAATGTTGCAAACCTGTATGATCTGTATAGAGATGTTTAGCAAAATGTTCATGTTGCACTTTTTCATTTAACCCACATAATGCATTTAAAATCGGTATATTATTTTCACATTATGGGTCCGTTTGGAGCTGAAGAATCATTAATTTATAAAAGAGTCATGATATTTGTAATCTAAAAGCATATTGTATCTGATCAGCAACTTCTTATTATTGAGTGAATGTGAAAACATTTCAAAGTTTTGAATGTTACCATGTTATTACTGCATTTACCCCTGTTTTTAAGAATCACATTTTAGAGAAATTCTTTGAAATTTCAAATGACAAAAAAAACAAAGGTTTGTTAATAAGCGTACATCTTCATTTTTATCAATGCAATTCAGTACCAAAAGTGTGTGAGATACAGGGAAAAGGCTAGATAATTACACCTAATTAGATAATTACACCTAATTGTACTCCATTCATAACCGGTCCAAAATGAGCCGAACACAAAACGTGTAATGTTATGTTGTTGTATTTTTTAAATGGTTGTATCTCTCAAAAAATAACTGTAAGAAATCTGAAAAAGTAAATGATGTTCTTCGAGGGTCTTAAAGCATTTCCAAAGTTCCCTTACTAAAAATGTTTGTATTTTTATTTTTTTAGAATTTATTTATGCATCTCTTCCAGGTCAAAACAGACCGAATGCATTATGAGGGTTAAAAAAAAGAACTGTTCCTCTAATGCGGTTGACATCGTACCAGATCATCTTCTTTGTAGTGCATCTTGGACGTGTGGCGTCTCATGCTGTAGACGGTGAGGAGCAGGTACATGAAGGCAAATGACGTGTGCAGCCATAAGAGGTTATTCCTGAATCACAGAGAGAAAGAGACACGTCCACTTAACCAGAACACTCAAAATGCATCATGACCTCTTCAATTAAAGCGTAACTGGGGAGGTTTGGAATAGATGTGCAATGAAAAACCGTCTCACCCAGAATTCAAGTTGGCGATCGTTGTGCGTCCAAAGCTGTATGCGTTGTTTTCTGAGGAAAGAAATAAAAACAACAACTTCATTTGTGCTTTGAAAGCTAACAAACGGGTGATTCATTTTGTGTGCTGAATGCAGTCACAGAACGCAAAAGAATTACATTTTTAAATAAAATGTTAAATAAATATATAAAAAGCAAATAATAATAGACATTAATAATTAAATGACTAAAACAAAGATAAACAAATGCATTAAAAGTAAATAAAAACAACTAAAATAATACAGTTAAAATATGAAACAAAAAATTAATACATCAAAATCAAATCAAAATAGAAAATCAAAAAAAGAAAAAGAAAATAAATACAATAAATAATATTAATAATTTAAAAAATCCAAAATGATGGAGACAGAAATCTGGACTCGAGTCAACTGAATCAAACAAAAGACTTATATACATGATCTCTTAACAAACAGAAAAAAAATAAAGAGAGAATGAATAATATTTCAAATAATATTTTAAAAATTGCTTATTAGATAAAGCGAATTAGGAGATAGTGAGAAAACTAAATTAATACTAAAATACAAAAAATGTATAAATAAAGCTAAATAAACTAAAATAAAAAAAAGATTTAAAAAAACAATAAAATTGCTTTAAAATTAAAATGAAAACAGAAAATATAAAAAAAGAAACTAATTCAAAATATTACTGAAAACTACAGTAGTATATCAATGTTAGTAAAGTGACACCGGCCCGTACAGATGGACTTTCCTTCCACCTAAGGTCTGAAACATACCGTACACAAGAACTATAGATATGAAATTGCATCTTTTGATGCAATGTGTCACAAGCTGAGAAAGTAGATATTTTCTATTGTTATTTTCCCTTGCATGCCTAAATGGCTCATAAAACAACATAAGCTGTCATTGGTGGCTTTATATGTCGCTCAGACAACCTCTTCATAGCCAAACATCTGCGTCAAGCATGTTTCTGACCGAACTCTCTGTCCTCTTTGACTCTGTCCACATTGTTCCCGTCTCTAAGGACTCATCTCTTTGACCTCTTCCCATTAGTTTTTGTGTCTTTGGGCCGCTCTGTCCGTCCCTCTTTCACTGCAACAGGCATCCAATTACCCGGCGAGCAGATAGAAGTCCGATCTCATTACTGGAGCGGAGCGCTGTGGATTAACCCTCTGATAATAATCTACAGCATGCCACGCGAGAGAGCAGAGAGACGGGACACGGGACAGCTCTGTGCTCACAAATATATGATGATGATAATGGGAGTCGCATATATTTTAACTTTATCTTCAGCTGATAATCATCAGCAAGAATCAACAGCTCTTTGTGGCCGATACAGGAACTGATGACTTTACTGGTGTGGACTGAATGTGAGAACATGTACATGGCTCACAAGTTCAATACAGATGCCTTTTAGTCTGTGTTTCCACTTGTTACTTAACCTTGTAAAGCCTGACATGTGAAATAATAGTGTAAAAAAAAAATAAAAAAAAAAGTAAAAATTTTTTTTTTTTAATTGAACCATTTATTGAACCTTTAAACTCTCTTCCTCTCTGGCTATATATATATATATATCATCAGCAAGAATCAACAGCTCTTTGTGTCCGATACATACATATATATATATATATATATATATGTATGTATCGGACACAAAGAGCTGTTGATTCTTGCTGATGATATAGATATATATATATATATATATATATATGTGTGTATGTGTATGTGTGTGTGTGTGTGTGTGTGTGTGTGTGTGTGTGTGCAGGAAGTTGAAGAAAAATAAATTAATTAAAATCATAAAAATGCATAATAAAAATAAATAATTTAAAAATAATAGTCAAAATAAAATGCTTACTAAAAACTAAAATCATAATGTAAAATTTAAATAAATAATAGCAAAATAAAACACTTATTAAAAATGAACAAAATCCTAATATGTACAACAAAAATACATTTTAAAATAACATTTAGAATAAAATGCTTACTAAAAGATAAAATCATAAAAAAGTACAATTAAACTGAATTGTAAAATAACACTAAAAAATGTATACAATTTTAAAATTGTAAAATTAAAATACATTTTAAATATAAAAAGCTGCATAATTAATAAAACCATAAAAATGGGCAATTAAGGAAAATATTTTTTTATAAAAATATAAATAAAACACTATACAAATGAATAATATCATACATAAAATATACAATTAAAATAAATGAATTCATAATCATAATAATAAAACTAAAATGCCTGCTTGAAATGTATAAAAAGTACAATTGAATATACATATAAAAAAAACACATTAAATGAATAAAACTACAGTTATTCTAACATTTACTTGATAAAAATCAGAAAAGATTTAACAGCAGAAAGACACGTGAAGCTCAAGCAGAAGCTGGACGTTTGTACAATACACTAAAAGATCTTTGACTGGATAAAAAAAACCCTCTAAACTAACAATCAGACAACAGAAGTCGCGTATCATGCATCACTAATTTTAAGTTAAATATCTACTTTCTAACCATCACCTACAATCACACAGCTGACCTCTGACCTCCACGGTCCAGGACTCACCCAGCAGGTTGCCTGAGAAGTTGACCGGCAGAACGATGCCCACCGACAGCACGCCCACCACAACCAGCAGACCGATGATGTGCCGCTGGAACGACAGGTAATGAACGGCATCTTCACCGCACTTCTCCCGGATCTCCTCGTCCCTGCGGGGAACGAGACTCACGTTAGCCGCCCCTTATACTTCATGATACAGAGAATATATAGACATATATATATATGTATATGTGTATGTATGTATGTATATATATATATATATATATATATATATATATATATATATAGAATGTGTTTGT
>NW_015507529.1:18596-28560 GCF_001515645.1 Sinocyclocheilus grahami | reverse complement strand
CACACACACACACACACACACACACACACACACACACACACACACACACACATACACATACACACATATATATATATATATATATATATGTGTGTATGTGTGTGTGTGTGTGTGTGTGTGTGTGTGTGTGTGTGTGTGTGTGTGTGTGTGTGTGTGCAGGAAGTTGAAGAAAAATAAATTAATTAAAATCATAAAAATGCATAATAAAAATAAATAATTTAAAAATAATAGTCAAAATAAAATGCTTACTAAAAACTAAAATCATAATGTAAAATTTAAATAAATAATAGCAAAATAAAACACTTATTAAAAATGAACAAAATCCTAATATGTACAACAAAAATACATTTTAAAATAACATTTAGAATAAAATGCTTACTAAAAGATAAAATCATAAAAAAGTACAATTAAACTGAATTGTAAAATAACACTAAAAAATGTATACAATTTTAAAATTGTAAAATTAAAATACATTTTAAATAATATAAAAAGCTGCATAATTAATAAAACCATAAAAATGGGCAATTAAGGAAAATATTTTTTTTATAAAAATATAAATAAAACACTATACAAATGAATAATATCATACATAAAATATACAATTAAAATAAATGAATTCATAATCATAATAATAAAACTAAAATGCCTGCTTGAAATGTATAAAAAGTACAATTGAATATACATATAAAAAAAACACATTAAATGAATAAAACTACAGTTATTCTAACATTTATTTGATAAAAATCAGAAAAGATTTAACAGCAGAAAGACACGTGAAGCTCAAGCAGAAGCTGGACGTTTGTACAATACACTAAAAGATCTTTGACTGGATAAAAAAACCCCTCTAAACTAACAATCAGACAACAGAAGTCGCGTATCATGCATCACTAATTTTAAGTTAAATATCTACTTTCTAACCATCACCTACAATCACACAGCTGACCTCTGACCTCCACGGTCCAGGACTCACCCAGCAGGTTGCCTGAGAAGTTGACCGGCAGAACGATGCCCACCGACAGCACGCCCACCACAACCAGCAGACCGATGATGTGCCGCTGGAACGACAGGTAATGAACGGCATCTTCACCGCACTTCTCCCGGATCTCCTCGTCCCTGCGGGGAACGAGACTCACGTTAGCCGCCCCTTATACTTCATGATACAGAGAATATATAGACATAGACATATATATATATATATATATATATATATTTATAGATGATGCTTGATTACAGAGAATGGACTACAGACTACGAAGAACAGAATATCAAATATAAAGGATGGAGTATGAAGCATGGAATTGGAAGCACATAGTATGGATGGCAGAGTGCAGACTATGTAATATATAGTATAAGCAGGGGGTAAATAATACACTGTATAAAATATATAGTATGGAGTAAGGAGCAGGGTTTCTCAAACTGGGGTTTGTGAGGGAACTGCAGGAGGTTTGTGAGTTGAAAAAAAGCTAATCAATTAAAATCATGAAAATGCTAACTTAAAATAACTAATTTAAAAATAGTCAAAATAAATTAAATAAATTACAGTAAAATAAAACCAAAAAGAATAAGATGTACAACAAAAATAAATCAAGAATAATAACTGATAAATATAATTAAAATAAAATACTTCATAAAAGTTTTTTTAAAAATCATAAAATTGTAGAATGAAACTAGATAATTTTTAAAATACTGTAAAACACTAAATTATTAAAACCATAAAAATATGCAATTAATAAAAATAAAACATTATATGAATAAAACAATGAAATATACAGGTAAAATCATTTAAAATAATAAAATAAAATGTTTAGTAAAAATGTAGAAAATCATAAAGTACAATTAAAATATTTTTTAAATATATAAACTTCTTGAATGAAATTATAAAATATACAATTTAAATTAATCATAAAAAACAACAACAACATCTACATGAATTAAAACTTAAAAATGCACAATTAAAATGAAAATAATCAAAATAAAACTTTTGTGGAAAATAAAAGATTAAATATTCCGTTAACCTATATGTCATGTGACCGAAATTAGAGAACGGTGAACATGCAAATGTGTTGTGAAATTGAAATATTAACTTAAAATCAGGGGTTCTTTAGGTCTAAGGGGCTCAGCTGACAAAAATAGTTTGGGAAACCGTCAGGACATGCAGTAGCACTGTGTTCTGCTGTGCTGTGCTATTGATATTAACAACCTCAGGTTAGAGCCAAAGAGCCACTTACTTTATTCTGAATATGGCTGTCAACCAGGAACAGAAGCCCTGCAATGAAAGCACATCAAACAATGAATGTGTGATGAACACACACACACTGTCCTCTGTCTCTCTCTCACACACACACACAAACAGACTATTACTGCATTTATTAATTCTTCTTGGGGGTTTTATGGCTTCAACACGTCCGGCCAGGCCTATAAAAAGCTCTCTGTGAGAGTATGTGAGGATACCGGCTGATTTCTCTGGCTGGATTAGAGGTGAACGCAGGTGAAGACAGACAGGAGATGCTGAAGTCCTGCACTGATCTCTTAAGAGGCTGGAAAACAGGCTTAAGCTGGCATCCCAAGGGCCGATTTTAGTAGGGGATGTCACCTGTTAAAATATCCTGTGGAAATCCCATCCTACACTGGTTTTTTTTATATATCGTCTGTTGACGAGGCTAAATCACACATTTCCCTCTAAATTAGTGGTTGACCGACATATTGCCAAGGCCGATATAGCGATTGATATTTTACATTTTCCAACTATCAGCATCGGCCGATCAGTTTATGTGTTTGGCTGTTGTGTAGATATTGCCATGACTGATATATCGACCGATATTTGACAGCTTTTAAACTACTGGCCGATCAGTTTTTGGGTTTGGCCGATGTGTCGATATCCCCAAGGCTAATATATCGGCCGATATTTGACAGCTTTTAAACTACTGGCCGATCAGTTTTTGTGTTTGGCAGATGTGTCGATATCACCACGGCTGACATATTTGCCAATATTTGCCTTTTTTTTTTTTACTATCGGCATATCAGTTTTTCTGTTTGGTCAATGTGTCAATATCAACATTGCTGTACAGCCGATGTGTCGATATTGCCATTTTTTTAACTATCTGCATCGGCCAATCAGTTTTTGTGTTTAGCAGATGTATTGATAACGCCAAGGCCGATATATCGGCTGATATTTGGCATTTTTAACTGTTGGCCAAACGGTTTTTCTGTTAGAATCAGGACTTTTATTTTGATGACGCTGAGAACACCCAGAAAGCTCCCATTCCTTTTTATTGATTGTTTTTTAACCATTTCTTTGATGTAAAAAAAAACTATATTAGGATAACACAATGTAGAAGTTACAACTGAAATAAATCTGTTTAATTTACAGCAGAGATGCCCAAACCAGGGCCTATGGGCCAAAGTTGGCTCATGATGCCATACCATTTTACATTGAAATGTAAAAAAAAAATTAAATAAAAACATTTTTGTTTAACTATTATTTTTAATATATTTTAATTTACAGTATTACAGTTGGATTGTATATATAATGCAACATTTACTTTTGGCCTACTCCCCTCAATCAAATTTTATTTTTGGCCCTTCATATTTAAAAACTTGGGCAACTCTGTTTTTGTTTTTTAATCATTCAAATTATTATGTGAATATATAAATATAATGTAAAATAAATATAATTTATTTCAGCAGTTCTCATGCATGTGTCTTTACCATCTATAAATTAAATACCGTGATTTCATATTTCTCATCTTTATAACTGGCCATAAAAAAAATCTATATTGGTCAACCACTGCTCTTAATCACTTTAAGGGATCCTGAGGTTTCAGTTTGAGGGAGTTTATTTGGGGGTTTTGTTGAGTCAATTTCTCTCCTGAAGGCTTCTGGGGACTTTCAAGGACGCCATCAGAAACAAGCGCAGAAATGCTGGTTCATCATGACAGTGATTTAAAGCGAAACGATGGAAGGAAGTTTTCGCCCTCGAAACAGGCCGTAGGTTCTTTCCGAGCATATATAAGGCTGACGTGAGGTTAGTGTTGCATAGAAAAATCAAATAGAGTCCACAGGGAGCGAGAGGGGCTGGGAGACGCACTTTGGGAAACGGGTAATAAAGATAGAGTTTGATCCAAAGTCAAAAACAAATCACCAACTCTTATTGAAAATAAATGATTTCACAAAATAAATGACTTAAACGGGCCTTTAATGTAAAAACTAAACAAAAAAAAAAATGTATACATAAAAACATGAATACATACACACATCTACTATCGTTCAAACGTTTGTGTACAGTAAGATTTTTTTTTATGTTTTTGAAAGAAGTCTCTTCTGCGCACCAAGGCTGCATTTATTTGATTAACAATACAGTAAAAATTGTGAAATATTTTTACAGTTTAAAATAACTGTTTTCTATTTCAGAAAAATTATTTATTTCTGTGATCAAAGCTGTATTTTCAGCATCATTCCTCCAGTCTTCAGTGTCACATGATCTTCAGAAATCATTCTAATATGCTGATTTGCTGCTCGAGAAACATTTCTGATTATTAGCAATGTTGAAAACAGTTGTGCTGCTTCATATTTTTGTGGAAACTGTGATACTTTTTATTTTTCACGATTTTTTGATGAATGGAAAGTTCAAAAGAACAGCATTTATTTGAAATAGAAATCTTTTGTAACACTGTAAATGTCTTTACTGCCACTTTTGATCAATTTAATGCATCCTTGATTAAAAGTATTGATTTATGGATGTGTGGATGCAGATGGGAGGGGAGGGCGGGGCCACAGGAGTGATTGACAGGTGTCTTACATTATCTCGTTGTTCGAAATCCACCGAGCTAGAGACGGAGGTGAGACGTTCATAACGGTCTGGTGTTTCAGAATGAAGAGCTGAAGCCACACTGTACACAAACACAAACGAGAGACAGAAGCAGAAAGGAAAAGAGAAAGAGAAAGAATCAAGTGAGAAACACTGGTTCAGGTCTTCTGAAGAGTTAAAGTTTCATGTTTCAGGTTATTCTGAAGGCCTGAAATTAGCCGAGCGGAGCCAGACTCAGGCAAACGTAGGTCAGTCTCATCTCGGGGTAAATGGGATATTAAGTATTTAGGTGCTAGAGGAACAGAGAATACATCTGTAATGCACATTTCCCTCCATACCCTGAAAGATATTAATCCACAGATGAGATGAAGCCGGATCTACTCCCAAAACACACCGCAGAACAAACAGATCTAAACCATCCTAACAGGAAGATGCTCATCGTCTTTCCAGCCTCCTTAAACTCAGTTTTGAGTGTTTAGACGCTACAAACATTTTAAAAATTTCAGCATCCAAAGTCATTTATTAATGTGCTTCAAGATAAAAAAATTAAAATAAATAAATAAATAAAGTCTGGTAACAATTAGGCTGATATACAAATAAATAAATGTATTTATTTATTTTATAATAAATATAGCCTAATTTTATAATAAACATTTTTTTATTTATTAAACATACTTCCTGTTTTTTATTGTATAAATTCTTATATACACGCCAAGACAAAAATAAAATAAACTTGTTAATCTGATTACTAAAGTCATTTATGTACTTTAAAAAAAATTAAAAAAATAAAATAAAATAAATGTTCACTTTCATTATATGGATAGAAAGGTTATTTAGCCATTTTAAGAAAGTTCTGTACAATTAGGCTGATTTATATATCCTGCTTTTAAATAAATAAATATATATATATATATATATAATATGAATATATAATATAAAATGAACTCAATCGGATTATTCATTACTAACATATTTTAGCATCAGAGTCATTTATGCACTTAAAAAAAAATGTAAACAAAACATTCATTTTCATTTTATGTAAATAAAGTTAAAGTGTAGAATTAGGTTGATTTTGACTTTCTGATTTCAAGTAACGGTGCTTTAAACAGCAATTAAAGATTCAGCTTAAAATATGATATAAGCTTACATATTCCTTGTTTTTTTATCATATAAATTCTTATATAGATAAACTCGTTTACGAACACATTTTAGCGTTCATTTATTTATGCGTTCTAAAGCATCGCTCACTAGCTTTGATGAATGAGCCGTTTTTAAAAACTGTACTTGTTGAGGACATTATCTCTGACATTACTAGTTCCTAGTTTAAAACGAGCAGGTTTGAAGGAACGGATCCTCTTTTTCTTTGTTGGAAACCATTCCAGAATGGCACTGACACAGTTTGAAAAAGGATCCAGTCACACAATTTTTCCCCCGTGGTTTCTCTGCTGCGCTTCTGGATGACTGACAGACTCATTAGACTAACAGAAAAAGGAGGATCCTCCCTGAAACACCTGCACTGCTGCGTCTCAAATGCAGTGATAAGAACAGAGGTTCACAAGGTAACCGGGCCAGAACGAACATTTAGCAAATGAGTAAAAATAAACCCCTGTATTGAGCGTTTCTGGACCTCAGCACTGTTTTCATAACACACTGAACTGAATCCAAGCTCTATTTCTACACTTGTTTTCATTGGTCAACACATCACCGGTCAATCAAATCAATCAATAAGACAGCAGTGCTTATATTGCAAAAAAACTCTGCTGATGCTATGAAGGGCCATGAACTTGGTTATTATTTTGTCCTTTTTGTGCAGTAAAGAATTAAAAAAATTAAATAAAATAAATCTGTGAACATCTGTATGTCTCATTATATTTTAAAGATAAAATGTGCAAGGAAAATAAAATAAATAAAAATAAAAAATATATATAAAACAAAATAAAATGTTATAATAATAATACATTTAAACAAAAAATATAACAACAAAATAATATTAAATAAAACAAAAATTTAATATAAGATAATATTTTAGGCAGTAGTACAGTACCAGTGCAAACCTTCCAACCCTAGAGTGAAAAAAAAAAATACAATAAAATATACAATTTGTTCACTTTCACTTAACAGAAAGTAAGTTAACTAATCCGTTTTAAGGAGATTCTGTACAATTAGGCTGTCAATCAATTTTGCTTTGAACAGCAAATAATTTAAAAGATTAAACTTAAAATATTATATTATTGTATAATATAATATTTATTGCATATTTCCTTTTTTATTATATAAATTCTAATATGCACATTAAGAACCAAAGAAAATAGATAAACCTGACAGCCTGATAACTCGTTTGCTGGTTGACTAGAAGTGACTCGTCCCTACTTTGGAACATCATGAGGATGAATAAAATTTAAATTTAAATATATATTCTTTTAAATCCATTTGAAATCGACTAATTTGTTGTTATGGACCATTCGGGCAACACTGGGAGAACAAGGACACCGTCATCTACGGCTAAAATGACCTCAATGGCTCTGCTGAGGAAATCATATCCATCTACGATCACCAAATCGCTCTACATGAGAAGATACACATTCACAAGGGCAGGACGACTCACAATACTGAGGGGTCTTGTTTGGATCCACTTTTGGGGTCACAACAGGTCAGAAAGACACGCTAAAGCTCTTTTACCTGCGAACGGGCTCATAGTTACTCCGTTCCTTCCTCCTACTGTAGTCAAATAACACACGTCACAAAAAGAGACATGAAGGGCAGGCGGTTATTGACACTCATGTGTTAGAGGCCTTTCCGAACGCCACATTTACACGTGTGAGTCAATCATCACACACACACACAAGAGGAAAATTAATATGTGGTGAGCAGTGCGCGAAAACACTAAGGACAGCAATCTCTCTCTCTCACTCACACACATACACACACACCCCTCTAAAGTGACATCCCCACAGTTACAAACCATTTCACACACACAATAGTTTATCAGAAGAAGTGAGCGGTTAGTTCTTCAGCGAGCAGAATAAAGTGGAGGAACAATAACTGAACATACTACTCCCGCTCCACCAGACCGCTGAATCTTCTCTTCTGTCTTGGGAAGGAAAGAAAAAAACAAGAGGAAGGAAAAAATAAGCTTGAATACATTCAGAGCAATACATATCTGAAGACTGCAGCTGTCAGAGCTTCAGCTGTGGAAATAGAGTGGTGTTAGGTGAGAAACAGAGATACACGATATATCTGTGAACATATCAGTACCTCCCAATATACTTTAAAGATGACGTGCAATTAAAATACTTTATTGTAAAGAAATAAAATAACAATTGTAGCATTTGGACCAATCAGACACACAACTTTGTTATATTTAACAAATAATATCTAACTCCCCATCACCTAACCAAATGGCCAATTACGAGGGTCTATGGACCCTTCCCCCGAAATGCACCTAACACCTCAGAAAGGCAGAACAGGCCTCTGGTTCCATGGTAACCAATGCTGATATCACTGGTTTTATGGCCTAAAGGAATGCGGGCAGACAAACTCCCTCATTTTCCTCATAAGAAAGACACATAATGCCCAGAGAAATGGACTGTTCTCTAATTAATTCATAGGAAAACCTTTCTTTGATTGAATACACATATCCTTCAAGTCATTGTGTATACCATTACTGTTCTTGTATATTGTCTGTTGTAGTGTATGCTGTTTTATGCATGTTATCATAGACCACTAGTTAACATAACCTCACCTATTTCATGTTTGGTCTCTATGAATTCATCTTCGGATGATCTAACTGAGAGTGCATATTACATGCTGATACCTATGCAACATATTGATGTTCTAAGAATCATTACTAATTTCTGCATCAACACCCAAGTGAATTACATATGCAAAATACCATGCTTAGAGAACAAAGGGTCATAAACCCTCCAGCAATTGCCACCTCCCGCTCAGAAATTCCATCTTCCTCATTGGACAAACCCATCTTGAGAGGCGTGAATCTCTGCAGGCTTTAAAGGCCACACTTCATGTGACCCGCCCCAGTCGGTGGTTCGGTCAGAAGCAAAGATGATGTGAGAAAACGCTTCAGGATACCAAAGCATTTGTGCCAGGCCTTTCTTCGGCCTAGTCCTTTCCATTCATCAAGTGACACTGACTCAAACTGGTTCTTTTCATCGACCCGAATTCAGCAAAGATCAACGGGAAGCTTTAAGATTTGCATCAGGAATCTCTTTCAGACCGCCGAGACTCGCTAAGTATCAAACTTAGTCTTATTAATTGATACATTAAGTATCAGTTACACCTTTTTACAAAGGTGTGTTTGAACTAAGAATCTGACGTATCCCTGAAGGCTTGGATCTGTTGAATATGCAAAAGTGTTCCATAAAATTCATTCTTTATGCCTCTTTCTATGCTGAGTTAAACTTTAACCCTTTCCTATACCAACTGTATGTGTGTGTGTGTGTGCGTATGTGTATGTTAGACCGGCTTAATGTGTTTATGTAGTATGTTAGACTAGTTTAAGTGTTTATGTAGTTAATAAAACCTTACTTGTATCACACTTGACGTGTTCAGTGTTTACTCATAACCGGAGTCAATAATCATGCAGATTTACGTTACAAACTTATAGAATTGTACAGTAAGAAAGTTATTTCCCTTAACCAGGAAATTAACGTTCTTAGAATTGACAAGACGGTTGACCCTGAGTGGTCAGCTAAATATCTACAGCGATTCTAAAATATGAATAGTTAATTATAACTAGTTATGGTTAATTATTCATATTTCCCCAGGAGCTGATCCGCTACCCCCTCTTGGGATCTCTCCTCTGTCCTGACGGCCTTGAAGGAGGAGCCCTTCGAGCCTCTGCAGTCGGTAGAGCTTAAGCTTCTGTCGTTGAAGACAGTGCTCCTCACCACATTGGCCTCGGTCTTGAGGGTAGGGGACCTGCAGGCATTTTCGGTCGACGATTCGTGCCTAGAATTCGGAACGGGTAACTCTCACGCTGTCCTGAGACTCCGGCCTGGATATGTGCCCAAAGTTCCCACCACGCCTTTTAGGGATCAGGTGGTGAACTTGCAAGCGCTGCCCCGGGAGGAGGCAGACCCAGCCATCGCTCTGCTCTGTCCCGTTCATGCTCTGCACATTTACGTCGACTGTGCGTGG
>NW_015507529.1:0-16733 GCF_001515645.1 Sinocyclocheilus grahami | reverse complement strand
TTAAGATTTGCATCAGGAATCTCTTTCAGACCGCCGAGACTAGCAAGTATCAAACTTAGTCTTATTAATTTGATACATTAAGTATCAGTTACACCTTTTTACAAAGGTGTGTTTGAACTCAGAATCTGACGTATCCCTGAAGGCTTTGATCTGTTGAATATACATGCAAAGTGTTCCATAAAATCCATTCTTTATGCCTCTTTCTATGCTGAGTTAAACTTTAACCCTTTCCTATACCAACTGTATGTGTGTGTGTGTGTGTGTATGTGTATGTTAGACCAGTTTATGTGTTTATGTAGTATGTTGGACTAGTTTAAGTGTTTATGTAGTTAATAAAACCTTACTTGTATCACACTTGACGTGTTCATTGTTTGCTCATAACCGGAGTCAATAATCATGCAGATTTACGTTACAAGCTTATAGAATTGTACAGTAAGAAAGTTATTTCCCTTAACCAGGAAATTAACGGTCTTAGAATTGACAAGACAGTTGACCCTGAGAGGTCAGCTAAATATCTACAGCGGATCTAAAATATGAATAGTTAATTATAACTAGTTATGGTTAATTATTCATATTTCCTGTCGTTGAGCTAAATTCGCTACACAATATAAAAATTAAAACAAAATAAAAATTTTAAATAAAATGTATAAAAATAAATAAATCTAAGAAATAATTAAACAAAAAGTAAATATAAAAAATTAAAACAATCAAATAACATAACACTTAAAAAAAAGATATAAAAATAAAAAATATCACAATAAAATTGCAAAAAAATGTAATATAACATTTTAAATATATAAAAATATATATAAAATGAAAAAACAAAAACTAAATAAAATAACATTTAAATAAGATTTTAAAATAAAAATAAAATATCAAATATAACAATATAAAATTTAACAAAATAAAATAACATTTTAAATAAGACTTAAAGGAATAACAAAATATTAAATAAAATACAAAAATACTAAATATATTAAATAAAAACTAAATACAATTTTAAATAACATTAAGCGCTAGTACAGTCCAATCCCAAAATATAGTAATAAATCCCATCCTAGCGTGCACAGTAGAAAGCTGCTATGCACATGCTCCACATTTCTGTGATGTCTAAATGAGTCTAGGATATTCATTTAACGCCAACAGCTGTCTAAAGCGGCTCAATTACACCACATTATAGCCGTGCTTTCATTTCAGTATTCAAGTGTTTAGCATGTAAATCTATTCGTTATGAACCGTACAGTCATGAGAGAGTAAACTGCAGTCTCATGTTTAATGTACAGTCCACGTCAGAAACAGAATCAGGATTTGACGGGTCTTTCCTCTGGAGTGTGTCGCTGTGCAGTCAGCAGCGGTCCAGAAACACTTTAATCTACAAACCACATCAACATACAAAAGTCAAAAGGCATTTTTAAATGGCCTTTGGTCATGAGTGTGAAAGAAAGTAACACTAGGTGATCTGAACCGTGTGATCGCTTACCACGCCGGAGCACGGAACAGTTACTATTTTGTGTGCGCTATTGTCATTACGACCGCAAACATCTTCTATTACTACTACTACAGTACACTTTTCAATTGCTTTAATTAAATCAAGTATATTTAGGTTTATAACGGGTCTGGTTCTCACCTTATTGATGAACAGGAATCGTAGTTTACAAGTAAAGCTGCAAATTCTTTCATTAACGTCAGCTGCCTCCGTAATAATCCTCTGATACATGCAAGTGAAAAATGCTGCACTGCGTAAATGATACATTTATTGGGCAGTCTATTAGCGAAAGTGATTTTCTCCCTGTTATCTCGTACATGACGTAAGCATGCTCCGGTGCAGAATGTTTAGTGCAAGTGTGAGTGCAGGCCAGTGGAGGATAATCGCGCTCGAGCTCAGTTCAAGACAACTGTTCCTAGTGCGAGTACACCCTAAGAAGGGAGCAGGAAAAGCAAATTGCCCTATGAACCGTAAGAATCCAGTTGAAAGCTCATCAAAGCTCTATTTCCTGTGTCTACTCTACTACAGGAAGAAGAACATCAAGGGGACCAAATAATTAGACTTTTAACAAGAAATCACAAAAAATGCAAGGTAGTCCCAAGTTTTTGGATAGTGAACAACACCAGATTAAACTGCAGCTCTTAAAAGCTCAATCTTTAAAATAAAAAATATATGTGGCACTTATATAACCAAGTTAAAAAAAAAAAAAAAAAGACTATGCCAGTGGCTCTGTCTATTTCCAGCAACACTAATACGCAGCAAATAATACATGATCGATTCAATGGAAAATGATACGCGAGAACATTTCTGGCTCCATTCCACACTAGCGAGGGAAGAAAAAAAAAAAAAACACTAAACAAAGAAAAGCAAGAGGAGGAAGAGCAGAGTGAAAATAGAAACACTGACAGCAGAAGAAACACAGCATGTTTGCTCAGCAATAATGAAATTTGTTTCATGAAGCAGATGGCTTGTGTGAGCGGTTTTTAAGCCACTTCCCTCCCTGCCAAAGAAATGTCAGTGGATCAGGAAGGTTTTTGGGTGCGTTTAGTTGCACCTGGATATTATACCTGGATTTCCAATACTACTTGCATCATCATGAGACAATCCTGAAAAAACATAATTTAGAGGAATGTGATTCATTAATTCATTCAGCACACACAAGCCAATTAAATGTTTGGCCATGGCCTGTTTCTACTAAAGGATGTAACTTCTGAAAGCAATGCTAAAACTTAATGAAACTTGGTACATAGTCTAAGACAACAATAGTTCTGTTCAACCAAACTGTGATCATTTTCTAAACTTTAGCCATTTATTTAGACCCTTAAGATTACAAAAGTTGGCTATAATTTCAGTTGTTGTTGAGCTGTGTTTGTCTTTATTTGGCATTAATGGAAAGCGCAATGGGCACAACTCTGAAAACCAAGGAGGTTACTTTTTTGTACGACTACATCATCTCAAAAAACAGACCTAAATTTCATCCCATGAGACACAGAAAGACTATTTCATCAGTAACCAGAGGTGGTGGTTTTTCTGTGGACTCAAATTTGTTCTTAAGACCTGTGGTTAGAAATATCAGTGATTCTACTCAAACACCAGGTTTGTGGCCATTATTGGCTACTTCTGGCCACCATAGGTGGTCCTCTATGAGAGGATTTATTGATTGGATGAGATGATGTCCACTGATGCTGGTCATTTTAGTTCACAGTGTGAAACGGGGATTCTAGGACTTTCTCCACATCTGCCAAACCCTGTCATTTTTCAGGCTGTGTACATGGGAATCAAATAACACCAGGATGAAATGCTCTCTTTTTCACCCCAGTTTTCCTTTGCTTGACATTTTCCAAATAAAACATCATACACACATTTTCTACAAAGAATATAAAGTGAAGACTACACACCAATGAGAAATTATTCAATTTGACATCCAAATGACACCCATCATTCAGGCGGGTTTGACAGCGACATGTCCTTACCTGTCAGCATCGGTCACCAGGGCCAGACGGCCGTAATCCCATGCCACTTTCCGCAAGATGGAGAAGACAAAAAGAAGAACCTGAGATAGAGATGCAGAGACAATCAGCCATGTGATAAAGACAGAAGTCAAACTAATACATACATTTGGTTTAAAGAAAGGTGTCCAAAGCTAAATGTTTACAAACATATTGTCTATCCAGTAATATAAGAAAAATAGCGCTTAAGTGCCTATACTCCTGAAAGAACACCATTTATGGGATTTTGATTCATTAATTCATTCAGCACACACAACTGACCCTTCGCCAAGAGCTTGATTGACAGGCGATCTGACCAATCATAATGCCAAATCTGCCATTTTGTCCGACAAATAAACCAGACATTATTTATTGTTTGAATTTCTTTAAAAAAAAAAAGACAAAATTTGAAAGCTGACACTTTGTTTCATACCTAAAGTAACCTGCTCTGTCTTGCCTGTCGGCGTTTTGTCAGTGTCCTCTTTGCTCCACGATGTAGTTTTCAGGGTGTGAGGACATGATGTGTGGCGTGAGAGCATCATGGCTTGTCGGACATAGAACCAGTAACTAAGGGGGGTGGGTCTTTGCTAAGGGTCAATTAAATGTTTGGCCATGGCCTACTTCTACTAATGGATGGACAAACCCAAATACATTTTCTCAGTTTAAACATTTGATATGTCATCTATGTTGTATTCTGAATAAAATATTGAAATTTGAAACTTCCACATCATTGCATTCTGTTTTTATTCACAATTTGTACAGTGTCCCAACTTTTTTGGAATAGGGTTTGTATCTTCTGAACACAATGATCAAACTTATTGACGTTTGGTACATATGAGCATCAGGACAATTTGAGGGAACGCACCAATTTTCATCCAATTCCATCCATAGGGGGCACTATAACTAGGAAATCCTGATAAATCTGTGGTTTTGATCAAGGATGTTCAGCACTTGGACAACAATAATTCTGTTCTACCCAACTGTGGCCATTTTTTCCAGTTTTGACATCTATTTAGACCCTGATAATGACAACAGTCATCAGATTGAAGAAAAGAAAAATGCAACTAATAAATCTGAGGATAAATCAAGGCTTGATTTTTCTGCTGACATGGTTTGGGGTTTTTAATCATGTTTACTAGGGGTGCTCTGATCAGGATTTTTGAGGCCGAACGCCGATCACAGAAAGCAGTATTTACCGATACCGATAACCGATACCAATCTTTTTAAAGCCTTCTTTTTATCATTTATAACTATTTATAGTGATCAGGGTTTTTTGACATTTATTCAGGGCCTGAATTTCATTTTTGAAAATGGGGGGGAATTCCCCTCTTAGGTGACTCTTGTGAGAGAGGAAGCAGTTTTCACACAGGAGTCTGCTACTGATCCGTGGCTGTTTACCACAAACACAACATTTAGCCATTATTTTGATTTCAAATCCAAGCATTGTAAAAATACTTTTTCAGCATTGCAATTGTTTTTTTTTTGCACAGTACAGTAATACAATCTTTCACAGACATGTTTAAACACAATACATATAAGCAACACATTATTCAATGCTTTTCACTTTTGCATTTACTTCTAGATTTATATATTAAGTTGCACCACACACGCACTGCAAACGGAGTAATGTGAACCTGGCGTTATGTGTGCTGCGAGTGTGCATGAGCGCTAGCTCTCCAGGAGAGCGTGCCAATAATAATAATAACACCAATGAACATTATTATTATTACAACAACAACATCATTAAAAATGCCTTTGAGTAATAATAATACTAACTGTAAATTACATAATATAAAATAGAATCAAATTATAAATACATTTAAATAAATTAAACGCATCACATAATACAATAACATCTATAATATAAAATAGAAGAGGATGAAAAAAATCCACACAAAAAAAACTTATGTATTATCATTATTTAAAACGTAAAATCGAAATAGGCACAAATGTGATTCTAAAAACAATTCAATCTAATAAATGTAATTCTATTTTGTCTCCCTGAAGGCATAAGACTTCATTCAAAATATAAGAATGACTGATAATATACAATTTTATAGGCTTGCCTCAGTACTGTCTGCTCATGTAATTTTTGATGATGAATCGATTAACCATTTTCATAGATCGATTTCATCGTTTTTAGGCGAGAAAGCTTTACTTTTAAGACCGAAAGATTGTACTCTTTATATAAAAAGTGGCCATAAATTTACAAAGTTTTGGGTGATCTATTCCTGCTGCAAAAAGTGCTAAAAGTGGGACAATATCTAGCATATGCAATGGAACGTGTATTTAATCTGTTCTAGTCTGGAGGAGAAACACCGTAGGGGTGTAACGATGTTTAAACCGAACCGAAAAACCGCGATACACCACCCATGATATGTACGGCTCCTCTCAAATCTGACGATGCATGTAGAATATGGTTTGTTGAAAATACCAACACGTAAAACAGACCTATTGGCTTCCCACATTACAACAGCAATGATCAAAAAACATGGACAAACAACACGGAATGCCGTTTGCATGCTAGTATAGCAGTCACTTGCGTCTCCATCACCCGGGTGTTGAAAATGTGCGAGCGCAGGTGAGACATGAACAGCTCACACTATCTGTGTTTAAACTAAACTCATTTGCTGTGTTTTTAAGCCTTGTCAACAGTGTTGGGCAGTAATTTGTAATTTGATTACTTTTTAGTAACGTAGTCATTTAACGCGTTATAATTTTCAAAATAGTAATTTGAGTATAGTTACAAGCCGAGGTCTCTATACGTTACTGCCGCGTTACATTGCTGACAGAATGCAGTGTTTTATAATCTGGAGATTGTAAAAAGGATGTAGCACACGCACTGTCGAGTCAAGTGCCAGTGGATTAGACACCTGCTCCCGTGAGACCCGACGCAACAGAGTGCGGCGCGGGACAAGACTTGAGTGTAGAGACTCGTGTGTGTGTGCGCGCGGGATGCGGGAGAATAAAATGATTCACGGGACTCCCGCAAAATAGAAATATCTAAACATAAAATATCTAAAACAAATAAATTGTTATGCATCTATTGCACAAAATGTGCGTGTTCACGAATCCTCTCATTATAACACATGAATTGTAGACATTATGAAAGATTCATTATGCATACATTTATTGTGTTATAACAGATTTGTGAGATTGCGATGAACTGAGATGTCTTTTAGAGATTATAAATGCAGTGCTCTTTGCTGGCATTCTGCCATACTGCTTTAATTAAAAATAACAGTGTTCTGTGAATGCTGATGCTTTAATAACAAATATTTATCGGGCGTGTGTATGCTGGGATTTCATAAATTTCATGGAGAAAAAAGTAACGCAACTAGTAATGTAACTAATTACTTTTGAAATAAAGTAATCAGAACAGTAACATGATTACTTTTAAAAGGAGTAATCAGTCATTTGATTACATTTTCAGAGTAACTTGCCCAACACCCTAATAATACATGAGCACTAATCGTGGAAACCCTGGCTTCAGTGCTGTGGCCCTGCTGTATGTGAAACAGATTGTGCTACATCACAGTGTCGGTGCCAGTAACGGCGGAGGATGACTGGATCAGCGCTGAAGAGACATGATCCAACCCCTGGCACTGTTCAAACAGTGCACACGAGTGGCTAATGGGCTCGATTCGCCAGCTGAGACTCAGTGAGACGCAGGCTTAGCACAGACAGAGACAGAGACAGAGACAGAGAGAGAGAGAGAGAGACAGAGACAGAGACAGAGACAGAGAGAGAGATTGAAATTGACAGAGAGAGAGACAGAGAGAGAGAGACAGAGCGAGAGAGACAGAGAGGATAAGGTGAGATTGAGCTGCAGTGGCACTGCGGTAGATTGTTCTGCTACACTGGCCTCAACTCTCCTTAAGCCACAGGAGCCATTCCAAACACCTAGTGTGCTGCCTACATAGACAGCATCACAGACACACTCTACTGCAGTATTCTTATTGCTGTATCATGTAAATATAATGATGAAAAACAAGTTTACTGTATTACATTACATACGTATGCATTGCATTTTAGAGGCCTATATTTTAGCAGATAAATCTAAATGTATCAAATTTATTAGACTTTAAATAAATTACTTAAATATATAATATAAAATTAATAAAAATGAAAAAATACGCAAATAGGAAAATATATAAAGAATAGAAATAAATAAAATATACTAACAAAAATAGAAATAAATGTAAAAATAAATATTAAATATAAAGATATAAATATTTCTACATTATCTGTAGTGCCAAATATAAACTAAACCCACTGAGTGTCTGAGTAAAAACCAGCTGCTTTTAAATGCTCATATTATGCATCTCTTTGTATGCACTTGTGCACTGCATGGTCAAATGTTCTTGGTCAAAATATCCGTCTTAGTAACATATTAAATTCAAACAGTCGGTTTATTTCACAATAAGAATGCGTCTAATGAACCTGCCACTTAATATTAAACAACAATATTGACAAGAGTAAGAGAAAACCACCATGTTTACTTGAAAAGTACATGACATTATTAATATTTACCATAAATAAATAATAATAATAATAAATAAACAAGTTCAAGGTCATTTTTAGTCCATCTCGACAAGATGGACTAAAATTAATAACAAATCATTTTATTTGTAAAATAAAACCTGCTTAATTATGCACACCTGAATATAAGGTGTTTTTAACTTCCATCCTTCATAGACAATTATATATCATTTATAAATGATTAAAGACAAAACGAATAGTAGTTATTAAGATTGATGTGGTTTGGAATTGGTAAAATGTGCTTGGAAAAACAATATGACCAGGATATCAACTTGCATAATAATTATGCACGCACTGTAGCACAGACGGAAAGCCTGTGTGAATGTCCCCTTAGTAGGAAGCTGCCTATGCAGACAAGGGAGCTCAATAGATAGTGAAACAGCACTAGTGCAAGCCTTTGGTCTCTGTTCAGAAGCAGCATCACTCGTGCATTCAGAACAAACACACAGATGCATACAATCAAGCAAAATAGTCACAGATGCAGATATACTGAACCAAATAAGAGGCAAAGCACAACAGACGGCCAATAATGGAGTTTTGGCACAGCTATAGTGAAGAAACAGACAACCTGTCAATGTCAGAGAGTGCTCAGGTTATCTAAAGATGCAAGAGAACGTCCTGACAGAAAGTCAAAGCAGCCCGTCACGCCGGTCAAATAACGTTCAAGAGGCTCATGGTTCATCATCTTTACAGTAAGACATGTGGTCATTAATATTCTCCATTCATCAACGGAAAACAAACGGAGCAAAACTGTGAGTGAAACTAACGCGGCTCTCAAACCAGATGGCAGCGCAATCATTTCCATTCATTCAAAGCATCACAAATGATGACTATCACGATTCATAATCCATATGCAATACAGCTCAACAGGATTCCAAAAATAAAAACCGGCATTAAAAACCCCTCAAGACAGACGCTCTTAAATGTGTATCTTTAACTACACATGAGACTTAAGAGAGTTAATTACTGACTGGTTGTTTAAGCTCAACTCATCAACCATTCTCAGGTCGATTCAGGTATGATTGAAAATGATGATGGGAGTCAGCTGGTAATTCACCTTCATCTCCAAATGATTCAGTGAGTCATTCGACTGATTCATTCAGTTCTAGGCTGATTCGTCATTACAAAGAACTGAATGAATCAAACTACACTGGTCATGCTGAGTGTTTGCTTTATCTTCCATCTTATAATAAAAAGAGGTGTTGTCTTTTTATAGTCTTTGTATTATAACAGCTAACAGAGACTAATGTAAATACCATTCAGTTTTGAAAATAAAATAAAAGAAAGTAATAAAAAATAATTAAAAAAATAAAATAAAAAAACAACAAAATCTTAATATAAAGATGTGCTGTCTATTCATCTAAAAAACATCCAGATCTGTTAAAATAAAATAATGAAAAAAATAAAATAATGAAAAAAATAAAAACAAATAGTTCTGAAAAAATCTGGTTCTTAAAAACCATTTAGTTCTGAAAAAAGAAAACAATAAAAATAAAATAAAACAAAAAATAAAATAAAATCTGGTTCTTACCCATTCAGTTCTAATAAAATAAATAAATAAATAAAATAGTTATGAAAAAAATCTGGTTCATAACTCCAGCATTTCATTTTTTTAATGGTTCGTTTAAAACCGTAAAAGCAAGATCAGCCAATGAGAGATGTCACTGTTACCATGGAAACAGGAAGAGGGCTGTTTTGAGTTTTGTAGGCAGAGGCTAGATTTACTCATCCAACTCGATCATCATCTTCACTTTGTTCAAACGTTTTGCTGGAAAATCAGATTTTGTAATGTCGTGATTCATCCCTGAACTGATCAGTTTGGTTCAAAGCTTCCAAAACTCAAAAATTGAAAATAACAGTTTACACACACACAAAAAAATTTTCATACTGACTTTCCTTCTTCACAAAAAGGAAGAAATTAAGGCTTTTCATGCACTTACAATGAAGTTGGACTTAAGCGTTTCAAGCTCAAAAAGCATGAAAAACAGTCTTCAAGCGCAAGAGTAAATAATGATTTCTCTGAAAAGCCTACGGAGAAATAGAGAAGAAAAAAAAGGCAATTGTGAAATAAAACCGGTGTCGGCATGTTTGTTGGATCGGGTTAAACCAGATCAGGTCTTCCTCGGGATTCCCGAGATCCATGCATCTTCATCCTGTTAACAATAACCTGTCAAGATGATGATTTTTGGCATCCAGCACTGTTTTGAGAATCTAATCCGCGATCCGGCCGTCAGAAAAAAGGCCTCATCCAGAGTTCAGCTGGATCTTCTGGAGCTCATGGATGCGTTCGGAGGAGATGTGATTGTTCTGAATTCAGTGTATTGAAAAAAAATCCAAGAACTCGGCGTTAAAAATATAAAGGTGTTCCCTTAAGGATACAGCCAGGGCTTAGCTGCACTTTTTTATTCACTCTTTCTATATTTATTTATTTACACTGAACCCACTAACCTACTTACAGTTATAAATAGCAAAAGGATGTTTCTATTTTCTCCTACTTTTGCATCAAAACGAGGAACAGTGGAAACGGAGAGGATGGAATAAGTAAAATTGGAGAATTGAGTGAGATCTTTAATCATATAATAACCATGCCATGTCCAGATATCTCAATTTGGGATGTTTTTACCACTGAAAATGGGACAGAAACACATTTAATATGCATAACACATTGAGTTTTATGAAAATAATTAATAGACTTAAAATCAATAAAGCATTGAATTTTCCAGCACCTCCAGTTAACACAAAACTAGGACACACACAAAATGATATAAGCTCTGACTAAATGCGGAGTAACAGGTTAATGATGTAATTGTGTTTTCCAGGCCAGCACATTTGAAGATCACATTATTTTAATTGTGATTTATGGCACATATTATTAATACTGGTCTCATCATCTTCTATGAAGATTATTTAGAGTCATGAATAACTTGACCTGAACACTAACAGAGTTTATGGTGCGTCTTATGATCTCAAATTCAATCTGTTCTGACTATTTATGAAAAACACAATTACAACAAAACAAAAAAGAAAGGAGAAGGAAGGAGAAAACCATGAGAAGAACGACAAGATGGACAAGAACAAGAACAACAAGAAAATCGAGAAGAACAATAAGAAGATCGAGAAGACAGAGGAATAAGGAGAAGAAAAACAATAACGAAAACAATGAGAACACCACAAAGAATATCAACAACAAGGAGAAAGAGAAGAAAAAAAGAAAAATGTGAAGGAGAAGAATAAGAAAAACAAGGAGTAGAGCAACAAGGAGGAAAACAAGAACGAGAACAACAACGACAAGAACAAGAAGAACAGTGAGAAGAACGACAAGGAGAAGGAAAAGCAAAATGAGGAGGAGAAGAACAAGAAGGAGAAGAACAACAAGGAGGAGAAAAAATGAGGACAAGAACAAGAAGAACAGTGAGAAGAACAACAGGAAAGAAAAGAAAAATGAGGAGGAGGAGAAGAACAAGAACAAGGAGGAAAAAATGAGAACAAGAACAATAATGAGAAGGAGAAGAAGGAGAAGAACAACAACAGCAGCAACAAAAAGAAGAAAGATGAGCCGGAAAAGAACAACAATGAGAAAAGAGTATATGAAGAAGAACAATGAGATGGAGGAGAAGCAGAAGTAAAATAAGAACACAGAGAAGGAAAAACACTTAAGGATAAAGTTGTTAGCAGCATTAATCTTTTACCACAGCTTTTAGAAAATCATTGTGTGTTTTAATTAAGAGTGTGAATCTTCACTGGCTTCACGATTCGATTATGATTATCATGTCAACGATTCGATATCACGATGCGTTGCACCCTCAATTTTCAATATTACTGCACGTGGCTACATTTTCATATAAATTTTATATCAAATTTATTTTGTGCACTTTTATTCGATTATATAAGCAGGCTACTTTGTAAAAATAATTACAATTTAATAATAAATCAAAACAATTGTTAAGAAATTAACCAACTAAATATGGCTTCAAAACATACAAGCAAATATAAAGTAATAAAGGGGGAATTTAACTGTCTCTAGCGCAAAAACGTGCCATATGCAGGAAAAAAACAAGCTCAGAATCGATTCTGAAATGTTTCGAAACTATTCAGAATCATTGAAGAGAGAGAGAGAATCACGATGCATCGGAAAATCGATGTTTTCTCCCACCCCTAGTTTTATTTTTAATAGCCCAGAATAAAGCGCAATGAAATTAACCACGTTAAACTCCAACAGAGGAACGTCAAAGAATATTTGCATTAACCACATTAGGGTTGCACAATTAATCGAATTTCTAATCGCGATTACAGTTATCTATGCGACAATTACGTAATCGCTCAAAGCGGCAATTAATCGTTCAAAGCCCACTTATGTTATTCTGCACGCTTAAGATATGTTTTTTTCTTTCTACATGTTATCTTAAGGGGTTTTACATTGTTTTAGTATAACATTATAACACCATTCATATTTTTTATTTTTTTTATAATTTAAAGAAGAAACCAATCCGATGTATAGTTGACATTTGAGGCTTAATACTATAGAAAAGCACTAAAAGTTTTTCAGCTTGTTTATTTTCATATAAAAATACGGCATGCAGTTGCATCAAACAATGGCATAAACATCAATGTAAATTGTGATAATCATAATTAATAAATCACAATTACAATTTCAAGGGAATAATCGACAATTATGATTTTTGTCATAATTGTGCAGCCCTAGGTGTAACGATACACGTATTCGTATTGAACCATTCGGTACAAGGCTTTCGGTTCGGTATACATTACAAACCGAATGATTCGTAGGACTAATCCTATTACAGCATATTATCCTATTAGGTTAGACTAGTGAGAGTGCGTATAGAAAGTGCGTTCTTTCACTGCATGATTCAGTCTATTAAAATGCATTTAGAATGATCACAAAATTCAAGATATGGGGGCAGAAAATGTATATATTTACATAATTTTATATAGTTAATCAATATCACAGAAGAGTGCCGTTTTTTCTCTCCAAAAATCAGCATGATTACAAATGATTTTTACAACAGTTCAATAAGCAAGAATTTAATTAATAGACTTACGTTTTAGATAGCATATTGCCTGTTTTTGCTCAACTTCGCCAACAAAAATAATTCCAAATACAGCCGCAGCACGTCTCTGAGCAAAAAAAAACAACAAAATCTTAATATAAAGATGTGCTGTCTATTCATCTAAAAAACATCCAGATCTGTTAAAATAAAATAATGAAAAAAATAAAATAATGAAAAAAATAAAAACAAATAGTTCTGAAAAAATCTGGTTCTTAAAAACCATTTAGTTCTGAAAAAAGAAAACAATAAAAATAAAATAAAACAA
Source organism: Sinocyclocheilus grahami (assembly GCF_001515645.1). Classification (NCBI taxonomy): domain Eukaryota; kingdom Metazoa; phylum Chordata; class Actinopteri; order Cypriniformes; family Cyprinidae; genus Sinocyclocheilus; species Sinocyclocheilus grahami. The sequence goes on along the minus strand of NW_015507529.1, from coordinate 3,383 downwards.
AAAATAAAATAAAATCTGGTTCTTAACCATTCAGTTCTAATAAAATAAATAAATAAAATAGTTATGAAAAAAATCTGGTTCATAACTCCAGCATTTCATTTTTTTAATGGTTCGTTTAAAACCGTAAAAGCAAGATCAGCCAATGAGAGATGTCACTGTTACCATGGAAACAGGAAGAGGGCTGTTTTGAGTTTTGTAGGCAGAGGCTAGATTTACTCATCCAACTCGATCATCATCTTCACCTTGTTCAAACGTTTTGCTGGAAAATCAGATTTTGTAATGTCGTGATTCATCCCTGAACTGATCAGTTTGGTTCAAAGCTTCCAAAACTCAAAAATTGAAAATAACAGTTTACACACACACACAAAAAAATTTTCATACTGACTTTCCTTCTTCACAAAAAGGAAGAAATTAAGGCTTTTCATGCACTTACAATGAAGTTGGACTTAAGCGTTTCAAGCTCAAAAAGCATGAAAAACAGTCTTCAAGCGCAAGAGTAAATAATGATTTCTCTGAAAAGCCTACGGAGAAATAGAGAAGAAAAAAAAGGCAATTGTGAAATAAAACCGGTGTCGGCATGTTTGTTGGATCGGGTTAAACCAGATCAGGTCTTCCTCGGGATTCCCGAGATCCATGCATCTTCATCCTGTTAACAATAACCTGTCAAGATGATGATTTTTGGCATCCAGCACTGTTTTGAGAATCTAATCCGCGATCCGGCCGTCAGAAAAAAGGCCTCATCCAGAGTTCAGCTGGATCTTCTGGAGCTCATGGATGCGTTCGGAGGAGATGTGATTGTTCTGAATTCAGTGTATTGAAAAAAAATCCAAGAACTCGGCGTTAAAAATATAAAGGTGTTCCCTTAAGGATACAGCCAGGGCTTAGCTGCACTTTTTTATTCACTCTTTCTATATTTATTTATTTACACTGAACCCACTAACCTACTTACAGTTATAAATAGCAAAAGGATGTTTCTATTTTCTCCTACTTTTGCATCAAAACGAGGAACAGTGGAAACGGAGAGGATGGAATAAGTAAAATTGGAGAATTGAGTGAGATCTTTAATCATATAATAACCATGCCATGTCCAGATATCTCAATTTGGGATGTTTTTACCACTGAAAATGGGACAGAAACACATTTAATATGCATAACACATTGAGTTTTATGAAAATAATTAATAGACTTAAAATCAATAAAGCATTGAATTTTCCAGCACCTCCAGTTAACACAAAACTAGGACACACACAAAATGATATAAGCTCTGACTAAATGCGGAGTAACAGGTTAATGATGTAATTGTGTTTTCCAGGCCAGCACATTTGAAGATCACATTATTTTAATTGTGATTTATGGCACATATTATTAATACTGGTCTCATCATCTTCTATGAAGATTATTTAGAGTCATGAATAACTTGACCTGAACACTAACAGAGTTTATGGTGCGTCTTATGATCTCAAATTCAATCTGTTCTGACTATTTATGAAAAACACAATTACAACAAAACAAAAAAGAAAGGAGAAGGAAGGAGAAAACCATGAGAAGAACGACAAGATGGACAAGAACAAGAACAACAAGAAAATCGAGAAGAACAATAAGAAGATCGAGAAGACAGAGGAATAAGGAGAAGAAAAACAATAACGAAAACAATGAGAACACCACAAAGAATATCAACAACAAGGAGAAAGAGAAGAAAAAAAGAAAAATGTGAAGGAGAAGAATAAGAAAAACAAGGAGTAGAGCAACAAGGAGGAAAACAAGAACGAGAACAACAACGACAAGAACAAGAAGAACAGTGAGAAGAACGACAAGGAGAAGGAAAAGCAAAATGAGGAGGAGAAGAACAAGAAGGAGAAGAACAACAAGGAGGAGAAAAAATGAGGACAAGAACAAGAAGAACAGTGAGAAGAACAACAGGAAAGAAAAGAAAAATGAGGAGGAGGAGAAGAACAAGAACAAGGAGGAAAAAATGAGAACAAGAACAATAATGAGAAGGAGAAGAAGGAGAAGAACAACAACAGCAGCAACAAAAAGAAGAAAGATGAGCCGGAAAAGAACAACAATGAGAAAAGAGTATATGAAGAAGAACAATGAGAAGGAGGAGAAGCAGAAGTAAAATAAGAACACAGAGAAGGAAAAACACTTAAGGATAAAGTTGTTAGCAGCATTAATCTTTTACCACAGCTTTTAGAAAATCATTGTGTGTTTTAATTAAGAGTGTGAATCTTCACTGGCTTCACGATTCGATTATGATTATCATGTCAACGATTCGATATCACGATGCGTTGCACCCTCAATTTTCAATATTACTGCACGTGGCTACATTTTCATATAAATTTTATATCAAATTTATTTTGTGCACTTTTATTCGATTATATAAGCAGGCTACTTTGTAAAAATAATTACAATTTAATAATAAATCAAAACAATTGTTAAGAAATTAACCAACTAAATATGGCTTCAAAACATACAAGCAAATATAAAGTAATAAAGGGGGAATTTAACTGTCTCTAGCGCAAAAACGTGCCATATGCAGGAAAAAAACAAGCTCAGAATCGATTCTGAAATGTTTCGAAACTATTCAGAATCATTGAAGAGAGAGAGAGAATCACGATGCATCGGAAAATCGATGTTTTCTCCCACCGCTAGTTTTATTTTTAATAGCCCAGAATAAAGCGCAATGAAATTAACCACGTTAAACTCCAACAGAGGAACGTCAAAGAATATTTGCATTAACCACATTAGGGTTGCACAATTAATCGAATTTCTAATCGCGATTACAGTTATCTATGCGACAATTACGTAATCGCTCAAAGCGGCAATTAATCGTTCAAAGCCCACTTATGTTATTCTGCACGCTTAAGATATGTTTTTTTCTTTCTACATGTTATCTTAAGGGGTTTTACATTGTTTTAGTATAACATTATAACACCATTCATATTTTTATTTTTTTTATAATTTAAAGAAGAAACCAATCCGATGTATAGTTGACATTTGAGGCTTAATACTATAGAAAAGCACTAAAAGTTTTTCAGCTTGTTTATTTTCATATAAAAATACGGCATGCAGTTGCATCAAACAATGGCATAAACATCAATGTAAATTGTGATAATCATAATTAATAAATCACAATTACAATTTCAAGGGAATAATCGACAATTATGATTTTTGTCATAATCATGCAGCCCTAAGGTTTCCTATTTATCAGCTCCTCACGTGCATTTGCTAATTCAGAGGAAAACTCCCTCCGAGGACGACATCAAGTGGACAAAAGAGCTTTAGTGCGAGCTGATACTCTTCTCTCAATCAAAAGAAAGAGGAATGGATTTCCACAAAAAGATCTGAAGACCATGAACAAAATGAGAAGCAGAGCAGCGCTT
>NW_015507528.1:64184-65083 GCF_001515645.1 Sinocyclocheilus grahami | reverse complement strand
AAATAAGTATAATTAACATAAAATAACTGGATAAAAACGTATCAAAGTATTCACTATAATATAAATATAAAACAATATATAAATCAATACTTACATAGCTGGTCTAGATGATCAAATGCAGTCTGGGCCTTAAAGTATTCTGAATTGTACACACATACGATTTAAAATCCTGTTAAACATTAAAGTTAAACAGCATAAGAAACCCCATTTACAAAGATACCAACATATATATAAATTAAAATGCACTCACCATTATTGTAGGCCATTGTAAAACACACAGTCTTTCTCAGAGATTCCACAGCAACGAAATCTTGGCTAGCAGACTCACAATCAGTGTCTTTTCGTGAAACTGATCGAGGTAGAGCGGAGGTATGAGGTCATTTGAATGTGTGGTTGTGTGATGTCTGTCGTAGGAGTAACATGAAAATTTACATAAAATAAATTAAAAAAAATCACACCTCCCCAATGTTCTGACCAATGGGAATGGATGTTTTAATTCCCAGATAGCCTATGAAAAATGCACTCCCAAGATCTACAACTTTATCAAATAACTTACTAGATCTACTAGTAGATAAACTGCAATGTTTTAACCAGATAAATAATATAAATTCAAGATTACAACTTGGTCAAAAACCCCTAGTATTGGTTTGGGTAAACATGCATTTGCTGCTACGGTCAACATCTTTGTTAAAATCGTGTTGATCCATATTCTTATGTTTTAGATTTAATTCCCAGCTAGCCTATGGAAAATCCACTCCCAAAATCTACAACTTTATCATATATAACTTACTAGATCTACTAGTAAATAAACTGAAATGTTTTAAACAGATACATAACATAAAGTCATCACCCACTGTCTGAAGTATAATCCAACGAAGCATTTAGACATACATTTTTTT
>NW_015507528.1:56930-62809 GCF_001515645.1 Sinocyclocheilus grahami | reverse complement strand
CATGGTTCCTGACACAACACATACCCCTACACATGTCACTTTCCAACGTAACCTACGCTCCCTCTCACCCTCCCGGCTATCTGCTATCTTCTCTGTCTGCATGGCATCACTAGATTCTGTCATTCAGAAACATGGCTTTTCACATCACTGCTATGCTGATGACACTCAACTCTACCTCTCATTCCATCCTGATGATCCGACAATAGCTGCTCGCATCTCAGCATGTCTAACAGACATTTCATGTTGGATGACGGACCATCACCTTCAACTCAACCTGGCTAAGACAGAACTGCTTGTGGTTTCAACAAACTCATCACTTTATCAAAATTTCACCAACCAGTTAGTTGTGATTGATGATAAGCTGAATTTCTCAGACCACATTGCTAAAACTGCCCTGTCCTGCAGATTTGCTTTATACAACATTAGGAAGATCAGGCCCTTTCTTTCAGAACATTCAACACAACTCCTTGTTCAAGCTCTTGTTCTATCTGACTGCTTTTATTTTCCTCATTTGTAAGTCGCTTTGGATAAAAGCATCTGCTAAATGACTAAATGTAAATATATAAAATAATTTTAGGTTTACTTCCTTCATATTTACAGCAAAATATCTTACAAAAAAGTGTAAAGAATTATGGTCTTCACTCACAAGACTATTATCTTTTAAGCATCCCTAAAGTTCATACTAATATGCGTCAACGGGCATTTAGTTATGCTGCTCCATTTGATTGGAATCAACTACAAGATAAGTTATGCTTAAAAGAGTTGGTATCACTAAATTATTTTAAATGTATTTTAATGGATCTATTTGTTGAGTCACTTGATTGTAAATGTTTTGAGTGATTTGTGTATGTTTCTGTGTATGTAAATGAATGTATTTTGTTTTATGTTTAACTAAATGTGCTGCCTATCTTGGCCAGGACCTTCTTGTAAATGAGATTTTAAATCTCAAGAGTTTTTAATTTCCTGGTTAAATAAAGGTAAATAAATAATTTTTAAAAACATGTCACGACCAAGAGAGTGCAGTTTTCCCTGAAAACCACAATTGCAAATTTTACATTGATTTTATACAAGAGTTCGAACGAGTAGTTAATAATACAGTACAATATTGTCAACGTTGACTTTTTTGCTCAGTTTGGTTAACTAAATTAGTTCCAAACAAAGATGCCGATCTAAGCAACACACAGCAGTGTTTCATTACTGAATGATTCAGCATTTTTTAATTGTTAATTTGAGTCAATGATTTAGTGGTCCATTCACAAAGACAAGCACTTGCTTCATTCTTGAATGAATCAGTCATCTGAATGAATCGTTTGCCTCAATGCCTCACTCATTAAGACTTAAGATTTAAAACACCAAGCTCATAACCTTATTTATGATGTTATAACTTTGCAGTGTAAATGCATTCATGCTACATTTTAGCTTCATTAAACTGTCTGTGTAAATGCACCTAAATGCCACTTCAGCTGTTTCTGTTTCTTCTGCAGTGTAAAGATAGTTTTTGTTAATACTGATTTCATTGGATTGGTTACAGCCCTATAGTGTCTATAGTATATTAAGTGAAATTATCAATAAAATGTAAGAATTTGATATGCAAAGATAAAGATGATGCATGCATTTACGGTTAGGGGAAAAATGCCCTTTAAATAGACAAAAAAAAAGATTAAAAATAAAAAGACCTGAAAATCAATTTAAATACATTTTAGTATGCAGTAACTTTAATCATATAAAACGTAATTTGAATGCTGATGTGTTAATTGTGAAAATGCTGAGTGGCTAGTAATTTTGGAAAACCACTAGCCACAGTGGCTGGTGAGAAAAAAATTTAATGTCAAGCCCTGGTAGTGAGAAGAGAAGCACTTATGAACATAGGACCAATCAATGCTCCCATCTGAAGTAATCTTAATGTGTTCAATACTGTGATTAAATGACCATTGCATGTTGAACTCAGCATGGCAATTGTCACTTGAAACTACCCCAACAAATAGCACTTACCAAATACAACAGACAAGTCAGTGCCATTGTGAGGGTACTGATAGTGACAGTAGTAGCAGTTGAAAATTGTGTATATTTTGAAGACTGAATCTCTGTAGCAAGTCTTATGTAGAACAAACTCACACTAAGCACAAAAACAAAGAGTGTCAAACCAAAAATCTGGTTATAACAGCACTCTCTTGTGTTTACAATGGGTATGCTTCTGAGAAAGCCCTAACTACGCCCCCTAGTGGCACATAGCTTATTTAGGAGCGGACATTTTGACTCCACAGCAGCAGGTTACAAATCAGGCTGGCTGGACTGTTTATTCAACTTTGTATGTTTTTTTACCAGTGTGTAAATGATTACAGGTGAGTTTCTATATATATTTGTATTTGTAATCTATAGTATTGTTCTAAATGTCGATATTTGCCCGTAAATTAAATATTGCATTTTAAACTGCGTCACAAAACGAAAGTGAAATTGAAAGTGAAACCAAATGCTTTCGTATCGGACTTTGAGCTTGAAAATAAGTGTATTTCTATTAGAACACAATTGATGGGGGGCGCTAGAGAGTAGCACATGGAGTAAGACGTGTTTTCACCCAGCTCCATCACACTAGGTGGAGATCTGGAGGCCAGATCTCGCAGGCAGAATATCAAGATAGCGGGTCTTCCTGAGAACATCGAGAAGAGCAACCCCACACGATTTGTTTCCGAACTTGTGCCGTCGCTGCTAGGAGAATCAAATTTTCTGAGTGGTGTAAAGATTGACCGGGCCCATCGCATTGGCCCCATTGGAAACAACAGGTTGCGAGTTATGATTTCCAGGAAACATCACGATTCTGTTAAGACTGAAATACTGCGCCTTTCCCGTAACCAGAGCCTGCTCTCTTTTGACGGCAGTCGTAACAGTATCTTCCCGGACTTTCCAGCGGAGGTGTCCACTCAATTCAAGCAGTTTGACAGTGTGCGGGAGAAATTAAGAGCCAAGGGAATAAAATACGGACTCCTGTACCCTGCTCGTGTCATCCTCATGCATGAGAAGACAAAGAAAATATTTTCGTCCCCGCAGGAGGCCGAATCTTACATTGACAGTTTCTCCTTGTGATGGAAGGTGAACTATATTGGGATCCATTGTGGTAAATAAGACATTACTTTTAGCTGTTCGTGGCCTGTACATTTCATGGACTGCTGGGCGTGACTCTCTTTTCTTTGTATTATCATTATTTTCTATAGTCCTGATGGATCACTCGCCCCACCTTTAATTCAATTCAATTCAAGTTTATTTGTATAGCGCTTTTCACAATACAAATCGTTGCAAAGCAACTTTACAGCAAATTAAGTTTCTACAATATTTAGTGGTAGCTTATCAGTGGTGACTGTCAGTTAATGTACATATGGCAGAAATGTACGGAAAAATCAATTAAAGACGTAATCAAACAGACGATGAACACTATTAACAGCAATTATTATATGATGCAATCAAACTTATAGCAAAATGTGGTAGTTCTGTATGTTGTTTCAGGGTTGGCATCATCTGAGGTCCTCTGAGGGGTTGCATCATCTCTTCTCAGGTGTTCTGGATCCAGACTGAAGCTTGTGTAAATCCTAGTTACCACGGGATGTTAATCCCAGCAGAAAAGGATGTTTGTGCTTTCATTCACATATCACAATGTGTGGAGACGGAGCGGTGTGTTGTTTCGAAGTACCGTTAATCCATCACCGGTCGATTTTTGTTTTCTTTTAAGTTTAATTTATTTAGTTTTTCTCTTTCCTTGTGTTTTGTTCGTTGATCCCACGTTTACATGAGGTACTCGAAAAGCGAGATTACTGGGGTAGTATTGTGCCACCTTATTTTTGTATTAGATATTTTTGTGTTTTTCTTTTTGTTTATTCAGCAATACCTATGTTTGTACTTAACTAGTCGCTCAGTTTACCCTATAATTAGAGGTGGAAAGTAACTAATTACAAATACTTTAGTTACAGTACTTGAGTACATTTTTCTACTTTCTTGAATATAAGTAAATTGTGGTACTTTTACTTTTATTTGAGTAGAATAAAACTAAAGTATTCAACTTTGCTACATTTATTTTTCACCAAAAGTACAAAGTACAAAAAAAATGGAAAAGAAGGCGCCGATGGAGAAACAGGGTGAGCCGGCGTTTGACGGACACTTTTCAAACTGCTGAGGCGGAGCCCTGCGCTTCAGCCAATAACAGACAGGTCTGACTCGGGTACAAAAGCAATCAAAACTTCAGCTGGGGGGGCGGGGCGGGGCGTTCAAACCGCGCTTTGCTTTGACTGTCAATCACATGCATTGTCAATTTGAATCAGCAACATAGCGTTTCAGTATTTTAGTGAATGTGAGCTATGCTCTGATTATAAATTGTAATTTTGTCAGCTCCTGAAATGGGTCATATTGTTGATATTACCACAGCACACAGTAGTATAAGTAAATAGAAACCCGGTTGATAGAAGGACACTGTTATTGCATGGATGGAGCAAGAACAATGTAAGTGTCTAAAATACATGCACATAGTTCAGTTGAATTGTAAATATCGCCCTCTTTAACAGTGCAGTTTAACTACAGCCATATCACCCTGCAGCCCAAGACTGGTTGCCCACTGAAGCTAAGCAGGGTTGAGCTTGGTCAGTACCTGGATGGGAGACCTCCTGGGAAAACTAGGTTGCTGTTGGCAGAGGTTTTAGTGAGGACAGCAGGGGGTGCTCACCCTGTGGGCTGCATGGAGCCTAACGCCTTAGTATAGTGATGGGGACATTATACTGTCAAAAAGCACCATCTTTCGGATGAGCCGTTAAATCGAGGTCCTGACTCTCTGTGGTCATTAAAAATCCCATGGCACTTCTCGTAAAGAGTAGGGGTGTAACCCTACTTGATTGGCTCTATGACTTTCTCTTCTCTCCACCTGTAGCTGGTGTGTGCTGAGCACACTGGCGCCGTTGTCCTGTGGCTGCCTTCGCATCATCCAAGTGGATGCTGCACACTGGTGGTGGTTGAGGAGAGACCCCCCACATGATTGTAAAGCACTTTGGGTGTACAACAATACACAATAAAGCGCTATATAAATGCATCATTCATTCATTCATAAATGTACGAAGCTAAAATAACAACAACATTGAAATAAGAACGCATGCATTTTACGTGCATCTGGCTGATAGATCAACCATGATTTATCTGTCAATCAGATGCATTTAAAATCACTTTTTCTGTGTGCATGCTTTGGATGTGTATGCACATGGGCGAAGAAAGATAGTCTATGTATGACCGGACGATTTATTCATATCCAAAACAAGATGATGTGAACATTACCGAGCGCTAAACACTCTCAGGCAGTGCATGTTTCATTCATACTCGAAGCCGGAGGGCGCTCTCCTGCAGAAAGTCCAAAACGGCCTAGTAGAAGTAATAACTTATGACGTGCAGGAAATCCCTAATATGGACAAAGGCATCCCTCTATTGCTGTAGCTAAAAAAAAGTAATTTCAGGTAATTTCGAGGTAATAAATATAGTATATGAATAATCCAGTGCTAATTGACATAACATTTATTACAGTATATAAACTATTCTGCCTTATTACCTGTTTGTATAAACCAATTCTAAAATTGTCATTAGGAAAATACAGAAAAAATTATATAGAATACAAATTATTGGTTATCATCCAGCAGTGTATTTGATTTCTTATCCAATTAAAATACATAAGCCTGTCAATTAGACAAAAGTCAAAAGTTTTTTTTTTACATTTCTGTCCCCCTCATTTCTGAAATGATGGCTATGCCCCTATGTGTGCAGTACAGAAAACAGTGCATGAGTCTTCTTGTGCTAGAATGGTTTAAAGTCATATTAAAATGCACACAAAGGAATCGATAAGAGGAATCGAAATTTTA
>NW_015507528.1:55962-56330 GCF_001515645.1 Sinocyclocheilus grahami | reverse complement strand
GTGCATGTTTCATTCATACTCGAAGCCGGAGGGCGCTCTCCTGCAGAAAGTCCAAAACGGCCTAGTAGAAGTAATAACTTATGACGTGCAGGAAATCCCTAATATGGACAAAGGCATCCCTCTATTGCTGTAGCTAAAAAAAAGTAATTTCAGGTAATTTCGAGGTAATAAATATAGTATATGAATAATCCAGTGCTAATTGACATAACATTTATTACAGTATATAAACTATTCTGCCTTATTACCTGTTTGTATAAACCAATTCTAAAATTGTCATTAGGAAAATACAGAAAAAATTATATAGAATACAAATTATTGGTTATCATCCAGCAGTGTATTTGATTTCTTATCCAATTAAAATACATAAG
>NW_015507528.1:52229-55608 GCF_001515645.1 Sinocyclocheilus grahami | reverse complement strand
CTAAAATTGTCATTAGGAAAATACAGAAAAAATTATATAGAATACAAATTATTGGTTATCATCCAGCAGTGTATTTGATTTCTTATCCAATTAAAATACATAAGCCTGTCAATTAGACAAAAGTCAAAAGTTTTTTTTTTACATTTCTGTCCCCCTCATTTCTGAAATGATGGCTATGCCCCTATGTGTGCAGTACAGAAAACAGTGCATGAGTCTTCTTGTGCTAGAATGGTTTAAAGTCATATTAAAATGCACACAAAGGAATCGATAAGAGGAATCGAAATTTTAGACGATTTAAACTAGACGATTCCTGACCTTAAGCATCCTATTCCAGAATTGGAATAGATTTTGGATTCCCAAGCCTAGGTATGGGTTAAAATGTTAAATAAAATGCTCTTTTGGAATCCACCTTTGTTTTTATTACAAACTACACTTTCAATGTGATTTTAAACCATTCAAGTCAAGAAGACTCACGGGCTGTTTTCTCTGCTGCACACATATCCTTGTTTAAGTGTTCTTTAGCCTGTTGATTTTCATTCATAGTATTCAGCTAACAAGGAAATATTTTGCAATAAGAGCTAGAATAAATGTGAATGTTATCTAAGATTTTTTATTTATTTATTATTATATATATATTTTTTTTTTTACCTTATTGGAATCAAAATTATGAATTGACAAGAATCTGAATCATAAAAATTCTAATGATGCCCAACCTTACACATACCCCACATTATTTTTTACTAGCACATTATCTTTTCTTTTCTTTTAAACCCTCACTTACCCTTCTTTGCTTTTGCATTCTTAAAAACAACCACATAATCTTATACGTGAATGTACTTTTCAAAATTTGTTATAAAACAGTTGCTCCTGGCAACAGGAATAGGTAGTATGTTTGCTTAACATAGCGTCAAACATGACAATTTGTAAGACTAATATAATGTTTTGCTCCAAAATAACTATATAACATCGGTCATGTTTGAAACAGTTAGCTTCTGTGGTTCCATGTTGCTTCTTATCGCAGTGAGACAGAATATATTCTTTATAAAAATCTTTACTGTGATACAAGCTATGTCAATTAGCATTGCATTGCAATTGTGTGTTTATTGTCTTCCACGTTTCACCAATCAAAGCGGCTCTATCTGCATGTTATTCAGCTGTAGTGATATCTGATGCATTTGTCCATATAAAGGAATTCCTGGGTCTCACTTGTGAAACAGACATTACAGTACATGAGTGTTAGGATTTTGGTTAACCCTGCTCCATAATGCTCACATCGTCTCATTTTGGGTAAAAATAGAAAAATAATACTTAAGTACTTTGTAACGCAGTAACTTGAGTAGTTTTTCAGCAAACTACTTTTTTACTCTTACTTGAGTCATATTATTTTTCAGTACTTTTACTTGTACTCAAGTAAATTATTCCTTAAATAGCAATACTTTTACTTAAGTATAATTTCTAAGTACTCTTTCCACCACTACCTATAATTTATCTTTCACTGCACTTTGATGAGCCCCCCTAAGAAACATTTGAATATTTTGAGCTGGAATGTGCGTGGTTTAAACAATATTGTTAAAAGATCCAAAGTCTTCGCACATTTAAATTCTTTACATGCAGATATATTGTTTCTGCAGGAGATTCACATAAAGCATTCCAATGCTCACAGACTTAAATGCAGATGGATAGGTCAAATGTACCACTCTACTTTCTCTTCTAAGGCCCGTGGGGTGTCTATATTAATACGTAAGAATATTCCTTTTCAACATTTGAACACTAAACAAGATATTAATGGTCATTATCTTATTGTGACCGGTACTGTTCTAGAGAAACATGTCACATTTGTGAAATTATACACTCCAAATTTTGATGACCCAATTTTTTTTCGCTCAATTTTTAACCTCATACCCTCATAGCCAACACATTCACTGCTGTGTGTGTGCACTTAGGATGGGTTAAATGCAGAGCACTAATTCCGAGTATGGATAACCATACTTGGCCACATGTCACTTCACTTTCACTTTTATGGACAGGCACTCGCCCAGCCCTCCCAAACTTTCTAATTCAACTACTGTTCTTAATAATTTCATTCACTCATTGAACATAGTTGACATTTGGAGACTTCAGCATCCTACTGACAAAGATTACTCTTTTTTTCTAATATTCATAATTCATATACAAGGATTTACTTTTTTCTAATTGATTTCAAATTAACTTCTAAGATTTTATTCTCCAAATATCATATTATTTTAATATCTGATCACTCCCCAGTCTCTATATCAGTAGATTTTGGGATGGAAATTAGGGATGTAACGATGACCGGTTTCACGTTACATCACGATAAAATCCCCTGACGGTTAGTATTATCGTTTAAAATTTCATTATCATCAAAACCGTATTTGATTATCGCGCTTTTGAAAACTTGCGGTAAATCCTGTCCAGACAGCATCAGTCTGACGCAGAAGCAGCATGCAGTGTTGTTGTTGTTTTTTGCACTAGATGAAATAGCGGAAGGCAGTGACAGCGCTCGGGAGATATTTCAGCCATCTAAGAGGACCAAATCGGTGGTCTGGTCGTATTTTGGCTTTCACAAGAGTCTTGAAGGCAATTTAATCGAGGATGGTCACCCTGTCTGCCGATCTTGCAAGAAGAAAGTCGCTACAAAAGGGGGAAACTACGGTGGCCGAGAGGTGCAGAACAAATCACAATTCTGAAAACAAAATAACAAATTACAAACGCAAATGCAAGTCTACAAAACAAAATAACAATTCAGAAAGCACAACAACAATTCAGAAAACATTATAACAAGTCAGAAAACACAATGACAAATTCGAAAACAAAATAACAAGTAAGAAAGCACAACGACAAATCCGAAACCAAATTAACAAGTCAGAAAACACAACGACAATTCAGACAAACCGGAAAAGGTAGGTATAGTTTGAGACAGCGCCATTGGTTTGGGATTACTCACCGCTGACTGGACGAGACATCTGTCAATCAAAAAAATCTATTTAGATTTAGTTAAAAGTGGATATGACTCATCAGCTCCAGTGGTGCAGATGGATAAGCGCTAGTCGTAAGCACTTTGACGCGTTCAACCCGGGTTCGATTCCACCTTTTGCCAAAAATTTTTTTCTCACTTTTCAAATCTCGTATCACATCGTAAAGGCATTTATTTTCAAAAAAAAAATTAAGGAAATAATCAAAAAGTTGAAAATTTAGGGCTTCATGTGAATGTTAGTTTAATGTTTATGCTAAAAAAATGTGCATATAGCTGCTAATTGTATTTGTTGTTTTTTTATTTTCAAATATAAAACTTATTGAAATGTTTTCAGTGTAAATCAGTTCTTTTTGAACATTTTTATCTAATTTTAACAAAACCGTG
>NW_015507528.1:47274-49567 GCF_001515645.1 Sinocyclocheilus grahami | reverse complement strand
ATTCTGTCACGTTTTCACCAAGTTTCGTAAAGTTTTGAGTTTTCACTTAGGTTTTATAGGCTTTTGGGTATGTGTTGCCACACCCCTTTTATAAATGATCCTGTTATAGCTAATCACAAGACAAAATTATTTATTTTTTTGATAATTATTGATCTACAGAGTCCAGAGAATTGCGCTGCAGTGGTTTGATTGAGATTGAGCGAAAAACCTAGGACTAGTTCCCAAAAGTATGTTTTTAACACAATTGAAAATATTTAATGAACGATTTGATTGACAGCATTAGTCCCAGAGGCGAAGTTGTTCAGAATGAGGAGATCTATCATATGATATGAAGTTCTAGTATTTGTGTGTATATATGAACATGTTCTACAATTTGCGGTCATTTTCTATACAAATTTTGTTTTTTTGAGGTCTTTTTAACTGTTATAGCGCCACCTATAGTCCGATCTCCATGAAACTTTGCATGCTTGTTAACAGTCATCTGACACATGGTTTCACCAAGTTTCGTAAAGTTTTAAGTTTTCATTTAGGTTTTATAGGCTTATGGGTATATTTGACCACACCCCTTTTCTAAATTACCCCGTTAAAGATAATCAAAGGACAAAATTAAAATTTCTTTTGATAATTATTGATCTAAAGAGTCGAGAGAATATCGCTGCAGTGGTTTGATCGAGATTGAGCGAAAAACCTAGGACTAGTTTGCAAAAGTAGGTTTTGAACATATTTGTGAATAATTAATGAACGATTTGACTGACAGCAATGGTTCTCTAGGCAAAGTTGTGCATTATGAGGAGGTCTATCGAATGATATGCATATTGTGTGGATTTGTGAAACACCACATGATTACTGAACCAAAAAATCTTGTTAGCGCCAACTAGTGGCCGTTTTCTTTCAAAATTCTTACAGACCTTTAGGGCCATGAGTCGAACATGCCCACTGAGTTTTGTTCTGATCGACCTCCGTTAACCTTGTCCAATAGGTGCCTAAACTTCTTTGGCCAATGGCAGACATATTTTTTGAGATACACGAATGTCCTCATAGACACTTGTGCCCCTTTGGACAAAGACACTGCATACCCATTTTCAAGTCAATCGGACCAACGGATGCATAGTTATAGTCATTTTTAGTTTTTTTTGTCTTATAGCGCCACCAAGTGGCAGAACTGCAAATGTTTTTTTATTTGACCAAAGATTGAGCTTGCACACATGTGGACCAAGTTTGGTGAAGATATCTCAGTCCGTTCAGGAGTTATAGCCATTTTTTGGTAAAATGGCCCTGTCCCTAACAGACGTTTTTGTGGTAACGGTTTTCCCAATGGTAAAGCGACTGGCCCGGCTGGCTTTTGCATTGAATTTTATAAGGCTGTAGCAAATCAGCTCAAAAGGGAAATATTTATGACTAATTAGAACTGGTTATGATTAATAATAAATATTTAGATTAGATCTTAGCAGAATCAATATTACAATTATTTGATCTGTCCGTCCACCGAGCAGACAATATAATCATTTATCAATTCAAGGAAAGATTATTTTCCTGGCCAAGAAAGAATAACTTTCCTTCATACAGCACTAGCATTAACTTAGCATGTAGCAAGGGATCAAACATTCAGTGACTTCGAATTGTGAGCAGCACACAGAGGCAATCAATTGTGAATATAAGGGATTTAATAAATGAAACTATATCTAACATATAACTAAGCAAAACACATATATACAGAATGAAGCAAAGGAAAAGAGAGAGAAGAGCAAAAGAATGGCAGTATTTCACATAAATTAACCACAACCTAATGAGAATCATCAAAGAA
The DNA here is from genome assembly GCF_001515645.1 of Sinocyclocheilus grahami. Lineage (NCBI taxonomy): Eukaryota > Metazoa > Chordata > Actinopteri > Cypriniformes > Cyprinidae > Sinocyclocheilus > Sinocyclocheilus grahami. The sequence continues at coordinate 47,763 of NW_015507528.1, read as the reverse complement.
TCAAAAATCACCTTAAAAGTGGCTCAAACTTAAACACGCATCTAAATAGTTGTAAACGGTTACTTGCATTGGCTTCGTTGCTGAAACAAGAGTCCTGATGCAGTAGACACGGAGGTTCTTGATGAGTTCTTTAAGAGTGAGCTAGAGGTTTTCCTCTGGTTCTTCTGAAGATAGGAAAGTCCACAGCGAATCGAAGTTACTTGAAGATAAAAACTGCCGGAAAATCAAACGCAAGAGGAGAGTCTTGAGGAGTCTTGGATAGTGTCGTCTCAAAAGAAGAGGTTTCTAAGCCAAGATCAGTGCGAGCAAATTACTTTTGAGAGTTCCTATCCAGGGGTGTGAAGTAACGAATTACAAATACTCACGTTACAGTAATTAAGTCGTTTTTTTATCAGTAATTGTACTTTTTTGAGTAGTTTAAATACTGTGTACTTTTATGTATCAGTACTTTTACTCCGCTATTTTCCTCCATTTGTGGTCATTACATGC
>NW_015507528.1:47005-47264 GCF_001515645.1 Sinocyclocheilus grahami | reverse complement strand
CTATAATCGTGATAGGAAATTTTCATACCGTTACATCCCTAATGGAAATACCCCCTTATCATTGGCGTTTTAACGCTATTAAATGAAGACAATTTCAAAAAAACTTGTGGAGCTCATATAGCTGAATTTCTTTATTTAAATGACAAAGGGGATGTGTCTGACTCAACCCTATGGGAAGCTCTCAAAGCTGTCATGCAGTGTTGCCAACTGCTTTCAATTGAAAGTAGCTAAACCTGGTAGCTAAATGTCACTAGATGAC
>NW_015507528.1:45460-46419 GCF_001515645.1 Sinocyclocheilus grahami | reverse complement strand
AGTATTTGTGTGTATATATGAACATGTTCTACAATTTGCGGTCATTTTCTATACAAATTTTGTTTTTTTGAGGTCTTTTTAACTGTTATAGCGCCACCTATAGTCCGATCTCCATGAAACTTTGCATGCTTGTTAACAGTCATCTGACACATGACACCTAGACCATAAGAATAACAAACTCTAAATTGAGTTTTGAGTTTTTGTTTAGGTTTTATAGGCTTATGGGTATATTTGACCACACCCCTTTTCTAAATTACCCCGTTAAAGATAACCAAAGGACAAAATTCAATTTTCTTTTGATAATTATTGATCTAAAGAGTCGAGAGAATATCGCTGCAGTGGTTTGATCGAGATTGAGCGAAAAACCTAGGACTAGTTTGCAAAAGTAGGTTTTGAACATATTTGTGAATAATTAATGAACGATTTGACTGACAGCAATGGTTCTCTAGGCAAAGTTGTGCATTATGAGGAGGTCTATCGAATGATATGCATATTGTGTGGATTTGTGAAACACCACATGATTACTGAACCAAAAAATCTTGTTAGCGCCAACTAGTGGCCGTTTTCTTTCAAAATTCTTACAGACCTTTAAGGCCATGAGTTGAACATGCCCACCAAGTTTTGTTCTGATCGACCTCCGTTAACCTTGTCCAATAGGTGCCTACATTTCTTTGGCCAATGGCAGCCATGTTTTTTGAGATATGCGAATGTCCTCATAGACACTTGTGCCCCTTTGGACAAAGACACTGCATACCCATTTTCAAGTCAATCGGACCAACGGATGCATAGTTATAGTCATTTTTAGTTTTTTTTCGTCTTATAAAAACATGTGTTGCACACATGTGTTTCAAGTTTGGTGAAGATATCTCAGTCCGTTCAGGAGTTATAGCTATTTTAGTAAAAATGGCCCCATCCCTAACAGACGATTTTGCGTCCCTAAGCGACGGTGAGTTGAAATT
>NW_015507528.1:43833-45261 GCF_001515645.1 Sinocyclocheilus grahami | reverse complement strand
TAGCAGAATCAATATTACAATTATTTGATCTGTCCGTCCACCGAGCAGACAATATAATCATTTATCAATTCAAGGAAAGATTATTTTCCTGGCCAAGAAAGAATAACTTTCCTTCATACAGCACTAGCATTAACTTAGCATGTAGCAAGGGATCAAACATTCAGTGACTTCGAATTGTGAGCAGCACACAGAGGCAATCAATTGTGAATATAAGGGATTTAATAAATGAAACTATATCTAACATATAACTAAGCAAAACACATATATACAGAATGAAGCAAAGGAAAAGAGAGAGAAGAGCAAAAGAATGGCAGTATTTCACATAAATTAACCACAACCTAATGAGAATCATCAAAGAATCAAAAATCACCTTAAAAGTGGCTCAAACTTAAACACGCATCTAAATAGTTGTAAACGGTTACTTGCATTGGCTTCGTTGCTGAAACAAGAGTCCTGATGCAGTAGACACGGAGGTTCTTGATGAGTTCTTTAAGAGTGAGCTAGAGGTTTTCCTCTGGTTCTTCTGAAGATAGGAAAGTCCACAGCGAATCGAAGTTACTTGAAGATAAAAACTGCCGGAAAATCAAACGCAAGAGGAGAGTCTTGAGGAGTCGTGGATAGTGTCGTCTCAAAAGAAGAGGTTTCTAAGCCAAGATCAGTGCGAGCAAATTACTTTTGAGAGTTCCTATCCAGGGGTGTGAAGTAACGAATTACAAATACTCACGTTACAGTAATTAAGTCGTTTTTTTATCAGTAATTGTACTTTTTTGAGTAGTTTAAATACTGTGTACTTTTATGTATCAGTACTTTTACTCCGCTATTTTCCTCCATTTGTGGTCATTACATGCTTATTTTTATCTTATTTTTATCCATCAACGTGATTGGATAGAGAGTAATAGGTCTCGTGACTTTCGTCAAATCAAACTTTAACCGCCAACTGTTTATCATGGCAGCTGGAAGTGCATTCTTCAAGCATCAATTCAGTCGCATCTTCCTCTAACTTGATATGTTAAGGTAAATTTTGGATTTCTGCTTACTAAACGATTTGTATATATGCTTGCCTATCTACACGGCCTGAAATTTGGTGTGAGGTTGCGGGTATTGCATACAGTGTTAATTCCGGCAAGTGCCACGTTCGGTAAATTCCCACTCACTTATAAGACGCACGATATGCGCTGCCTCGTCTCTCTCTCACGTGCATTCTGCAGCAGTCACTTGGATACGTCGTTGTTGCTTGTTGAACTTGTTGACTTTTGGTGAGTTTGAGCGCGTAATATGCGCTGTGAAAAAGTGTGTTGGAAACACAAATTGAGGACCAAATCTGCACCTTATTGATGACCCGTGGCATTAATATAAAGGGGAAGAGAGTCTAATGGTTAGCGAGTTGGCCTCATAACCCAAAGGTTGTGGGTTCGAGTCTCGTACCGG
>NW_015507528.1:41518-43373 GCF_001515645.1 Sinocyclocheilus grahami | reverse complement strand
GAGGGGGTAGAATCCACAGCTCAGTACTCACTACTCAATACTCAACTTTTAAGTACTTTTAAATAGGCTACTCTTTTACTCTTACTCAAGTAGTTTTTTGGACAAGTACTTTTACTCTACTCACACTACATTTTTTGGAAGGTAATGGTACTTTTACTTGAGTATATTTTTTCAGTACTCTTTCCACCACTGGTGAAATCACGCTCACCGTGAAATGGGTGCTTCCAATGTTTCCAAATGGGTCAGTTTTGAGCGGGAGAAAATTTCTTTGTCTCCCTTTATGGTCCATTTGCATGTTTATGGCCGGTCTGGAGGATTGGTGCAGTTTTACCCCAAATATGATACAAATAGTATGATGCATTTCACGATCACATAGTGTACATCATTGTTTGGGGAATAAAGAGCAGATCATTTTGATACCAAGAACGAAACATCTAGAAGATCTTAAAGCAGAGATACACTCATATACTGTACCTGAATATAAGCCTTGAGAGTCTAACTAATACAAATAAAGAGTTGTAACTAGGCTAATACAATAGGGAAACATACAAACAACAGATGCATATACCAGATACAATTGTAACTGATTAATTATTGTCTAAATAAAGAAAAGGTCTATATGTGTGTGTGATGTGTATTGTGTGTATGGTGTAGTTTTGCACGTCAGCCAGGCCCACTGTTGCCTGGCACCGGGGGTCATTTACTTCTCTTTGGAAACTGTTTGAAGTCAGATGGGGAGATGATAGTGGTAGACTGCTTAGCATCTCCTTGATAGTGGGGGGAACCATTTGACAATTTAGCACCCATATTAATGTATAATCTGTGGCCAGGACTGTAATTTATATTCAGATGTCAAAGGCTAAAAGGGGTCTCTTAAGCCATAAAACCCAAATGACCATACATGATCCAACGCAGCCGCTACAAGGCTTTCTCTGATCAAATTGCCCCCTTGATGTTAAGCATGTTCAAAGATTCTATTGAAAACAAAAAATTACCAGAGACACTTTATTCTGCAAATATTGCATTGATTTTAAAGAAAGATAAAGATAGTACAGACCCTTCCTCTTACAGACCCATATCCCTTCTTGGTAGTGATACTAAGATATTTACTAAAATTTTAGCAAATAAGTTAAGTAAATGTATTAGTTCAATAATACACGAAGATTAAACTGGTTTTATTTCCGGGATATTTTCTTTCCATAATGTACGCAGACTTGCTGTACCTGTTGTGTACAGAAATAAAAGCAAACATGATAAAATATCCATTCTAGCCCTGGATGCCCATAAGGCATTTGACAGTGTGGAAAGGACTTATATCTTAAGTACTATAGAAGAATTTGGTCTGGGACAAAATTTTTCTTCGTGGATTAAGATGTTGTACCTTTGTGTAGGGAATCTACATTTTCTAATACGTGGAGACTTTTATTTTGACTTTCAACATGGGCGCCGCCATGTTGAGGCAGTAGTAGCACCTGAGCTCGCTGAGGCTGTGGATCTGAGCAGCGGCGAGCTGAGGAATGTCTTTGGGTAATTTTATGATGCTAATGGGGTGTGTTTAGACCCGCCACCTGCATTACAGTCGCACAGCATTGTATCTGAGTCTCCGGTTGTTTGATGACCATTATTGAACGTGATGGGATAGTTTTTCTGCCGTGTTCGCACGTGAAGTGGAAGAAGTGGGCCTATATAGAGATAGCTCCTAACAGTTATGTAGCAGTGTGGCAAAACTGCGTTTGTTTTGTGTTTCGCGTCCAGTTTGTTTTTGTTCAAACAAACTTAAATCACGCTGCATACAGTTTAAGTTGAACCTGTTTACACAAATTTTTGACTCACTTATACTAAGGAGTGGGGGCGT
>NW_015507528.1:40458-40765 GCF_001515645.1 Sinocyclocheilus grahami | reverse complement strand
ACCATCTACTGTTTACATCCCTAGGGATCGTAAGCTTCCAGAGTTAACCGGATGTCGTTCCAAGTTTGGTGAGTTGAGTATAGAAGAATGGAAAAGTTCAATGAAGTCCACCTTCAAGGTGATGAAAATTTCTGAAGATGACAGAATTCAGTTTGTTAAGCAGTATGTAAAAGATGAGGCTAAGATGACAGTCAAGTTCATGCTTAGTGGAAAGGAGAAGTCAGTGGATGAGATTTTTGATGCTTTGGACCAGACTTATGGGGGCAGCAGACTGAAAGAGTTTTATGACCGCAAACAAATGCCTGGA
>NW_015507528.1:30766-38719 GCF_001515645.1 Sinocyclocheilus grahami | reverse complement strand
AAATAGTGTTTTTTTTACTTTAAACTGCATAAACACATTTCATTAATCCAAATACAAAAAATAATGTTCTTTTTAGCAGCATCATATGACCCCTTTAAGAATCACTTTTGAGAAGTTGTGCTGTCGTCCGCCAACTGGGTCCAACTTACAGCAACAAATAGCCTAGATATTCCTATCATTGGATGTCTGGAATCAGACATAGAATTTATGGGGAAGACTTTGTTTAGAAAGTGTGTGTTTGTGATCAAAGAGAGCGATTCCAATAGGACAGAGTTGAAAGGATTGCCTGGCATTGTTTGGATGAATGTGTTGAGTGAAGTTAAGGATCTGTTCATGACCACTGAAGACATGAAGAAGATGGACAAGTATAGCCATGGTTTCAAGGAGGCAAAGGTCCAGCAAGTGTTGGCTAACATTAAGATTCAGACTGAGGCACTGAGCTGTGGTGACAAGATTGGCTTTTTGAAGGTTGCTGGGAAGCAAGCAATAACTATTCCTCCATTCATTGAATGAAGGCCGCTGCAGAATACCACCAAAAGTGAGCTGCCAAATGTTGGTGGAGGCCTCGTCAAATGTCACCTTGCCTAAGAGTGTTTTGATTGCTAATGTGCTTGCCAAGACAGCTGATGGTAAAGTCCCAGTCAGATTGTTGAATTCTAGTGAAAAGCCTGTAAAGCTCCCCCCACGATGTAGGATCGCTGTGCTGTCCAAGCCACAGGAAGTTGTGCCAAAAGTGCTTGTTGAGTTTGAAGAGAAAGAGGATGCTTTGCATATTAAGGCTGTGCAGCAACGTCAGGTGAAAGTGGAGGTAAGCACCACAGAGCAGCTGCCAGTTCCAATACAAATTAATCTAGAGAACCTCATAGAAACACAACGTCGCAAACTCCAGGACTTACTGGCTAAGCACAGTGATGTGTTTTCGAAAAATGATTGTGACTTCGGTTATACGACTGCTGTCACACATAGTGTCCCAACAGGAGATGCTCCTCCCATTAAGCAAAGACATTGCAGAATTCCACCTCAGGTGTTTCAGGAAGTGAAAAAACATGTTCAAGATTTGGTGTCTCAAGGTATTCTTTGAGAAAGCTGTAGTACATGGGCATCTCCAGCGGTGATTGTGATTAAGATGGATGGCAGCATACGCTTTTTCTGTGACTACAGAAGGTTGAATAAAGTGACCAGCAAAGATGCTTTTCCTCCCCCTCGTGTGGAGGAATCGCTGGATGCCTTGGGAAATGCCTGCTCGTAATATTGAGCATACGCAACGTGCAATCCGCTTGTCATTGTTTACTTTATTTACTAATATAATCGACCAATCATGTGTGTTAATTTAATATATTACTTAATAACTGAATGTTTGTGTCATTTACTGATATATTTACCACTGCTTTCTTTGTATCTCTTTTGTTTATTATAGACCTCATGTGTGAAGTAACATATACAAACCTCCTTTGATTAAACAAGTTAAACTGGGATTCCCTCTCCTGTTTCTCTTACCGGGACCACACACCACCATCTTGGCTGCACTACACTTGAAACCACTGAGCATCCCATACCCTCGTATGTGGTCCTTCGAGCCGGATGTGCATCAAGTTGGAGCCTGAAACTCCCAGTGCAACTGAGCCTGTCGTCCAATCTCGCCTTCCAAGAGAGAGACACCTTCCTGCCCATCTAACTGATTACGACGTCCAGCTCCCGCCTAACCAACATCCGGAGCCACCTCCTGCTGATTCGTCTTCGCAGAGACCATCTAGACCAGGGGTGGGGAGCGTTGATCCTGGAGGGCCGGTGTCCCTGCAGAGTTTAGCTCCAACCCTATCAAACACACCTGAACAAGCTAATCAAGGTCTTCAGGACAGAGGAAGGTATTTTTTTGTCAGGGTTGGAGCTAAAATAGGAGAGTGGCTCTCCAGGATCAATGTTCCCCACCCCTGATCTAGACCATCAAGACATGCGTCTACATCTATTTCTTCTGTACTTCAGTACTTCATCCAGATCTCATCGCAGTGCACAACACAGATCTCCCAGACATGGACTCTCCAAACTTCAAGTTGCCATGTTGGAGGAAAGGCTAAAGATGCTGGACTTGGAAGAACTTCAAGAGCAGATTGAAGAGGATGCCATTGTAGATAAAGAGTGTGAGAGACTTGATGCTCAGGCTGGATAAGCACAGTATAGACAGGATCAAGCCACTAAGGCTAGAGATTTGCTAGCTAAGCAGGTAGAGAGCCGGCGACGTCTCAGAAAGGTTCAAAATGAGCTTGAGGTTGTTAAATATGTTTCTGTACTTCTTAAACAGGAATCTCAAGATGTTAATGTTGCTGCTTCACAGTCCAGTCTAGCTGTTTATCCTCTGTCTGGGGTAAGCACTCAACAACACAGAGTTGCTGCTACAGCTGATCTTAAATCATCTGCCCAAGTAATGCCTAGTCATTCTACCCCTTGCCATATTAAAATTGTACCTGTGTCATCAGTAATTCCTTCCCCCATATTACCTAGTACAGCACACATTACTGCTTCAGTAGCTGAATCCCCATTCAGTTCTGTCACCTCAGCTGCCGAGGTAACCCAGCCCAACACAGTTACAAGGTCATCGGCTTCGCTAGTTACTGCACTGCCTACCTTAATGTCTAGGCCTGATTATGCGGCTCCTTTACCCTTTAACCCAGCTGTGGTGGCCAGGCCGCACCATTACTCGGAGACCTCTGTCACATATAGTCAGACACTAGAGTCCCATCTACAGTTCCTGTAACATTAGGGGCTCCCTTACAGGCTCAGTCCTACCACGCCACGAATCCTAGCCCTCACTGGACAGCAGTACTGTATCCTGTTCCCCCATCTGACACCTCTCATAATCGGGCAGTGTTGTACCCCTCTCCAGCCCAACCACCTGGTCTGGAAATGTTAGCTGCCTCAGCTTACGGGGTCCCAAATCCAGATATCCCATACTTTGACACTGGCCGAGAAAGTGACCTTGCACTGCTGAAGATGGCCTTAGACAACGTAATGAATAACCAGCCTCATTTGAGTAAACATTACAAATATCAGGTCCTCTTAAGTCACTTAAAACTCCCCAGCACTCTATAGTTGGCCAAAGCATATATGTATGACCCCAGGCCATACATAACCACACTGCAAGCGCTGCAGGATAAATACGGCCAACCATGTCAAATGGTTCAGTCCGAATTAGGTGTCAAACTGAATGCACCAGTAGTCAAGTTGGTGATGCAGAAGCTTTTGACTCTTTTTCCCTATCTATCCAAACACTAGTAGGGATGCTCAGAACTTTGGAAGGCCCAAATGGATACGAGTTGCGCTGTGGCTCTCATGTTGATCAGTTGTTAAGCAAGATGCCACCATCATATCGCGATGGGATCGTTGAGTACTGTTTCAGCCGAGGTATTTTGCAGTCTGACTACAGAGCAAATAGTACAGTGGGTATCCAAAGAGAAGCGCTGTTGGAAATGTGGGCAAACTCATAATCCAGACAGTTGTACTCTGAAAATAAACTGTACAAACTTTAAAGAGTTACATCTGACCATCTTGCATGATGCAGCCTTACAGATCCAAAAAAGTGTGCTGTTGGTCAATGTTCCTACCCCTCAGGTCTATTTAGACCAACCCAACAGATCTCAAAAGGTAATGCTCAAGATAGTCAAGGTCATACTGCACAACCGAGAGAAAGTTATGGAAGCATACGCAGTGTTGGACGATGGTTCAGAACATAGCATTGTTTTGTCACAGGCTGTAGATCAGTTGAATCTCCCTACTGAACCTGAAACACTCACACTACGCACAGTCCATCAGGATGTAGTTGGGTTCGAGCTCTGTCAATGGGGCAGCAACCGACCTGGGGTTATTCAGCATCTCCCCTCTGAAGCAAAATCACAGAATAGTGAACTCTGGCTATCACAGAAATGTACTGTGGAACTCGTTCAGCTACAAACCCAGCCAATCCGGATGCCTTGAACCCACTCTGCGTAATGTCTACAGAGTTTTGGCATCTCAATATGATCCCCTGGGTTATCTAATTCCATTTACTACCCGAGCCAAAGTGCTGGTCCAGGATTTGTGGAAGAACAATCTAGGGTGGGATGACCCAATCACATCTGAAAGTCTGTTAACAAGATAGCAAGACTGGCAACAAGATCTCTATAGTTTGAATCAGATTGCAATCCCAAGGTTCCATTTGAAGGGAAATCCTCAATCGGGATTTACATATACATACTGTATATATATATATATATATTTTCCCAATATGTTTATTGTCCTTTTCTTATTATAAAGACACATAAGCTAGGCATATAGTAAAAAAATAGCCTATGGAAGACCAGAACTGTTACGGGCCGAACGAGACGTGAGATGTGCGGATCCATCTGCAAAGCTTTTATTTAAAGGCGTGGTCATAAAACAGGCACGGTTCTGACAATGGCAAAAAGGTACATTGAGGGCAAGACAAAAGAGTAATGCAAAACGGGCGTGAGTCAGTCGACAGCGAACATTATCCAGAGGGCTTGACAAGAGGGGAAATCCAATAACACAAGCCATAGTCCAGGCGAGGTGCAAACACAGTCCGAAACAGAATGGCAAATATGGCGTTATTTTAATGACAAATGTCGAGAGCGCATTATTGTAGCGTGCAAGCACATTAATATAATGCGCGAGCGCAGATTTCTTTTGCTCTTGCACAAAACCGCACGCGCGAGCTCAGATACACGCTGCTCTTGCCTGGAGAGAGTGCACGCACTTAGTGTCACTTAACACTGACAATGCGCCGATAGGCAACACAGAGCAGGTTACTTTTGGTGTGAAACAAAGTCTCAGCTTTCTAAATGTTATTTTTTTAAAGAAATTCAAACAGTAAATATTTTGTGGCTCTTTAATGTGACAGATAGCTGTAGTACCTCAGTTCAAGCAGTTCAAATGTGAATCGATCACTTCCTGCTAGTTATAGCATGAAATACACATAAATGAACATCAGAAGGTATGTTGTCTCAACCGTGGAAAGATGTCAATACACCATTTTCATGTTCAACTCTACTGACTTAAATCAGTAGACTTTCCTGTCTGGTTTGTTTGTCAGACAAAATGGTGGATTCAGCATTAAGATTGGTTAGATCGCCTGTTATGGCGTTATTTTAATGACAAATCGAGAGTGCATTATTGTAGCACTAAAGCACATTAATATAATGCGCGAGCACGAATCTCTCCACTCGCGCGTGGATTTCCTTTGCTCTCGCACAAAACCGGATGCGTGCGCTCAGATACACGCTGCTCTCGCCCGGAGAGTGCGCCCAGTTAAAACGTCTCTCCTCTCACTCAAACTGTGTCCTGTGCACTCTCAAATCTCTGTGCTCATGCACTATAGATATTAATTAGTTTTCGCACCTGAATTGGTATGGTATTGGTTCCTATGGTATAGTTGTGATGTTACTGTATAAACACGTTTTATTATGTATAGCTAACAGGGGGGCTCCAGGAACCACATGTACATCTCCAAAGTAAATTTACATAAATTTTAAACCATATACATCTTAAATACGATTGCTAAATTTAATATCTGGTAGGAAAATCTTCTATATGGATTTTATACAAGTATGTCTAATAGGTCCTAGATATGAAGTAGACATCTGAGTGATGTATACGTGTGTTGTTATTGTGTAGTACAATTCGCTGTTGTCAGCACTGTTTGCAATAGATGAATGTAAGTAATGTAAATACATTTCCATAAAGTAACTAAATATAAGTAATCTATTTTATTTGTCCATTAGTACTGTTGAAAAACTGAGGAACATTTGTGTTGGATAAAAAGCTACTTAACACATCATCAACTACCTCAAAATGTAAATGTGGTTTTGAGCACACAAATCTCAGAGGTAACTTGACTCTTGTCTGGATGTTACAGGGACAGATGAGCACACACGTCTGCTTTTCCGGTGGAGAGCGCCTAATGAAGCCCTCGTCACCAGAAAGCGGAATGCTGCCATCAAAGTCTTTGAGTGAATATACTACAGAAATGAATAAGTTGTAGTTTATTTTAATTATTGTAATTTCAAACAGAGTTATCACAGCACTTTTCTGATTCTTGATTCCTGTACATTTGCTGCAGAGCTTTTGTAGTGGAGCAGTACCTGCAAGGAAAGGTGATGGCAATATTTGTGAAAAAAAAGGGAAAACCTGAAACAAAAATATAAAGTAAGATCATTCTGTTACTTCTAATACAGAAATCAAATGACATTCTGCTGTTAAAATGACTGCTTTGTATTGTGTTTGTGCGTCTTTGCAGGATCAGAAATGTCTGCAGACTGGTGTGAGCAATGAGAATGGAGGAGTTCACAGCAGCATCCTGGAAATGGTTTAGTCAAGTCAAGTCAAGTCACCTTTATTTATATAGCGCTTTTAACAATACAGATTGTGTCAAAGCAACTGAACAGCATTAATTAGGAAAAGAGTGTGTCAATAATGCAAAGTGACAATAGTAAACCCTCATTTTTCAGTTAAAGGCAGTTCATCATTGAATTCAGTGATGTCATCATCCAGCTCAGTTCAGTTTAAATAGTCTCTGTGCAATCAAGTCAACGATATCGCTGGAAATGAAGTGTCCCCAACTAAGCAAGCCAGAGGCGTCAGCGGCAAGGAACCGAAACTCCATCAGTGACAGAATGGAGAAAAACTCCATGGGAGAAACTAGGCTCAGTCGGGGGCCAGCTCTCCTCTGACCAGACGAAACTAGCAGTTCAATTCCAGGCTGCAGCAATGTCACATTGTGCAGAGGACTCCAACTGGTTCCTGTGGTCTTGTCCCGGTGGCCGTCTAGGAGACAAGATCCTCACTGGGGATCTGTCTTTGTGGCTCATCTAGTTGTCCTGATCTCCGCTGACATCCACCATCTGGGCTGGATACGTACTGGATCCAGGTGACTGCAGTGACCATGTGATCTGGATACAGACTGGATCTGGTGGCTATGGTGACCTCGGAATAAGAAAGAAACATAGATGCCATAGATATTACCATAGATTGCCATTCTTCTAACAATGTAGCAAGTACATCGGGTGTTATGGGAAGTGTTCCCGGTTCCTGTTGTCCTAATTAATGCAGCCTAAAAATCCTTTCATGGATTTGAATATTAGAAATGTGTTAGTGTGTTATGTGTAAGCCAGGTTAAAGAGATAGGTCTTTAATCTAGATTTAAACTGACAGAGTGTGTCTGCCTCCCGAACAATGTTAGGTAGGTTATTCCAGAGTTTGGGTGCTAAAAAGGAGAAGGATCTACCGCCCGCAGTAGATTTTGATATTCTAGGTATTATCAAATTGCCAGAGTTTTGAGAACGCAGTGGACGTGGTGGACTATAATGCAATAAGAGCTCGTTCAAATACTGAGGTGCTAAACCATTCAGGGCTTTATAAATAATAAGGCAAGGCAAGTTTATTTATATAGCACATTTCATACACAATGGTAATTCAAAGTGCTTTACATAAAAGAAATAAAAATAAAAATAAAACAAAATAATCACAACATTAAAACAAGGAATTTAAAACTTTGAAAATGATTTACAAATTGATTTAAGAGGTTTAAAATGAATTTAAAACAGTTAAGAATAGAAAATGATTATACATAAAATATAGTGCAATCAGTTCGGACATTGCACAGTGCTCATTCAGTAAATGCACAGCTAAACAGATGAGTTTTGAGTCTGCATTTAAATGTGACTAATGCTTTAGCACATTTGATCTCTTCTGGAAGCTGATTCCAACTGAGGGCGGCATAATAACTAAAAGCGGACTCCCCTTGTTTTGTGTGAACCCTTGGTGTTTCTAACCGACTCGATCCTAATGATCTGAGTGGTCTGTTAGGTTTATAATCAGTGAACATATCTGCTATGTATTTAGGTCCTAGGCCACTGAGTGATTTATAAACGAGTAAAAGTACTTTAAAATCAATCCTAAATATAA
>NW_015507528.1:16588-30414 GCF_001515645.1 Sinocyclocheilus grahami | reverse complement strand
CCTAGACCTGTCATCATAAAGTTCCATAACTTTACGGACAAGCAGCGAGTGTCGAACGCAGCTCGTCATGTTGGCACGGATTCCGAGAGGAGCGCTGACGCGGGACCGAGGATTTCATTCTTCAACGATTATTCTGCAATGGTGATAAAGAAACGCAAAGCTTTCGACGATGTCAAAAAACGACTGCAGAAGATGAAGATCGAATATGCCCTGATGTATCCTGCAACTCTAAGGCTGACCATCAACGGGACAATGAAGAGCTTCGCCTCACCGGATGACGTGACTGCGTTCATTGACAGCCCGGGCTAGCGTGACAAACTTTCGCGGGTAGTTATGTGGTACATGAACAAAATAATTCACTGAGTGAAGAAGTTGCATCATGTTGCTGGGAGCTTGGTGAGGTTTGTGTTTACCCTATGTTAAAGGTTGTGAGTGGTGTTTGGGGGGGTAGGCAGTTGCCTACAGAAGAAAAGAGTAAGAATAGTTTTTCCTGCATGTTTGGCAGGTTTGTTCCCTTGTATAGTTTTTTGTGTTTTATTGGTATTTTATTTTATTTTTGTTCAAAGCTCAGATTTCTGAAGGGTACACTTACAGGAATATATTTTGTGATTATCTGTATTATGTATCCACTGATTGTCTGTACAGTTTTTAATGTCTAGAGTGCTTAGGATTTGCACTTAGGAATATTTGAGGTATCCATAATCCTGTAAAACGAAGAAAGATACTTACTTTTTGGAAAAAAGGAAATATCGAAATTGCTCTTTTACAAGAGACTCGTTTGAGTGACGTAGAACATTTAAAATTACAACAGGATGTTTTTGGGCAAATATATTTTTCAAAATATATGTTGCTATTCTCATTAAACAATTTACCATTCAAAGTTTTAAACTGTATTAAAGATAGGGACGGTCGCTATGTTATTATTGAAGGTGTGTGGCAAGGTAAAACTATTCTCATACTAAATATGTATTATCCTCCAGCTCATCCATCTGACTTTGTTACTAAAGTGTTTTTGGACATGATTGCCAGGCCAGCAGATATAACTATTGTTGGGGGAGATTTTAATTGTGTAATGAATCCTCTTGTAGATAGGTACCCACATAGCTCTGCATCTCTAACTGCTCAGGCGAGATCTCTTCAGAATTTTTGTAAAGATCTTGGTTTTGTAGATGTCTGGAGAACTCTTCACCCTGCTGATAAGGAATATACATTTTTTTCTACTTCCTATCATTGTCAGTCAAGATTAGATTACTTTTTTATGCCGAAAACAGATTTGCATTTAGTACTATCTTGTAATATAGAAAGTATTTTACTGTCAGATCATGCCAGTGTCACTATGGAGCTTCAATTTGGGAATACGGTGGACTATTCTATACAGTGGAGACTTAATATTGCAACCCTTAGAGAACCCTTTCAGTTTACTTTGCCTCTGAATTTAAATCTTTTTTATCTATTAAATCTTTATACACAGATAATCCATCTTTATTATGGGAAACCTGTAAAGTTTATGCAAGAGGGCTAATTATTTCATATACTTCCTCCAGAAAACGTCAAAGAATGGCGAATCAAAGGGCCTTGGAAGCTCAGTTATTGCTTAAAGAAAAAATGTATAATAGATCTCCTTCAGCAGATTTATTGAAAGAATTACAAGCAGTCAGAGCAGCTCTAGATTGTCTTCTCACTGTGGACGCAGAGAAGAAAATACGATACTCAAAACAAACGTTTTATGAGCACGGAGACAAACCTGGGAAATTTCTAGCATATATTGCCAAACAACATGCAGCATCCCAGTATATTGCTACAATTGTTGATTCAGATGATAATATCTTCCATGATAATAATAATAATAATATCAATAATTAATTTAGGAATTTTTATATAAATCTATATTCTTCTGAGAAAACAAGTGACCATCTTAAACAAATGGTTGACTTTTTTTCTGAGATTAATCTTCCAACAATTTCAGTTACACAAAAATAATTTCTCAATGGCCCTATTACTAGACAGGAGGTTATTAATGCTATTAATGCTCTAAAGAATGGTAAATCACCAGGGCTAGATGGGTTTTGCGGAGCGTTCTTTAAGGGGTTTCAAGAGTTGCTAGCAGATCCATTGCTTAATATGTTTAATTATTCGTTTGTGGTTAAAGAATTACCAAAGACCCTTGGAGAAGCTTATATCTCGCTTATATTAAAGAAAGGTAAAAGTCCTGACATATGTTCTTCTTACAGGCCAATTGCATTACTGAATATTGACCGGAAATTGCTTTCTAAAATTTTAGCAATGCGCCTTGAAAAAATTCTGCCTACGATAATTGGGACTGATCAAACATGATTTCTACAAGGTAGAAATTCATCTGATAATATTAGACGCGTTTTAAATGTTATTTACACCTTTAAAGTGAAATCCATAGATGGGCTAGTTCTGTCTTTGGATGCGGAGAAGGCGTTTGATCGGATTGAATGGTCCTATCTTTTTTTTGTTTTGGATAAATTTGGCCTAGGTAAAAATTTTGTGCAGTGGATCAGAGTGCTGTATACAGGCCCATGTTCTGCTGTATTGACGAATGGCTTTAGATCAGATTATTTTCCTATGCATAGAGGCACTAGGCAGGGTTGCCCCCTGTCGCCGCTTTTATTTGCGATGGCTATAGAGCCTCTAGCTGAAGCAATCAGATCTTCAACATCTATTTCAGGTTTACACAGATAGGACATATACATCATAAGATTGCACTGTATGCTGATGATGTATTGCTCTTTTTATCTGAGCCTGAGAAGTCAGTTCCCGCTCTAATTGAGTTGATTGACTGGTTCAGTACCTTTTCTGGTTATAAAGTTAATTTAACAAAACCTGAAACTATGCCTTAAGGTACTCTTATTTCTAAACCTAACATTGTGCCCTGTTTTCCTTTTAAGATGTATCAGTTAAGTTCCCACCTGAGATACATTGCAGAGTGGGTTAGGAATGATTATTCCTCTACTTGGTTAGATATTGAATCCTCCTTTTCACAATTTCCTTTAAGAGCTCTTCTTTTTGTTAAGAGCTTTCAAAACATAAAAGAGATATATGATAATCCAATTATAGTTAATACTCTGAAAGCATGGAGATCAGTCTGTATGCTTGAAGGTAGATCTAAATTGACTTCTTTCTTTACCCCAATATTAAACCATCCTGATTTCACCCCAGGAATTTTGGATGATGGGTTTAAACGTTGGTGTAATTTGGGACTTATTAGGCTTGGGGATATGTTTTCAGATAATAAATTAATGTCATTTGTGGAGTTAACTCAGAAGAACCAGTTGTTCAAACACAATTTTTTTCGATTCCTCCAATTGAGACATTATATTACTAATAACACAACACTTGTTAGAAATTGTGAGATATCTTCTATTGAGAGGTTATTATTTTTATCATCGGGAAAAATGTCTTTGGGTAGATTTTATGGTGCTATGTGTTCAATTTCTTCTGCAGATACACAGACAATTAAAACTAAATGGGAGGAAGAGTTAGCTACTGATATCGATGATGAAACATGGGATGACATTTGGTCTTATGCTAAGAGAATATCTGTTTGTCCACATACAAGAGAAATACAATTTAAAATCATACATAAACTCCATATTTCTCCTAACCGCAGGCATTTTTTTAACCCCTCTCTATCGCCTATGTGTTTAAAATGTAAAACTGAAGTAGGTACTTTAACACATTGTCTGTGGTCATGTAACAGACTGCAAAGGTATTGGTTTTTGGTTCTGGGGGAAATGGAAAAGATCTTTAATATGCAGTTGGATTTTGACCCAGTCTCATTGGTATTGGGTATACCTAATAAATGCATTGTTTCATTTGCTAACAAGAAATTGTATAATATTCTCTCCTTTGCTGCCAGAAAAAATATTTTACTTAATTGGATTAGTGATAAATCTCCATCACTTAAAGGTTGGCATAAGATAATTTTTGAACTGATTCCCCTGGAGCGTCTTACCCATGTATTACATAAAAAAACAGGCCTATTTTATAAAGTCTGGACTCCATATCTGGACTATATGGAACCTCATCTTCGCCCTATTATACTACAAGGAATATTGTAATTGTGTAACTGTCTGGACATTTAACTTTTCTGCCCTATTCATTTTTTCCCCTTCTATAATCTGTTATATATGGGGTAGTCCTGTTTTATTTAATAATCTGAGCTATGTGTGTGTGTTTTTGTTTTGTTTTTGTTTCTTTCTTTTGGGCGATTATTTTTGTATTACAGTGAAAATTCAATAAAAATAATTGTAAAAAAATAAAAAAAGAGTTACTGTTTATAAGGTTTGAGAAGAATGACTGTCTAGCTTTGCCTAGTTCCACATTGAAAGCACGAAGGCTGTCTTTATAAATGCTATAGTGAATTTCAAGTTTCGTCTTCCGCCACATCCGCTCAGCTTTTCTGCATTGTCTTTTCATACTCTGAACTGCTGTTGATTTTCTCCGAAATAGAGAAAACTACAGGCACACTGGGTTCCCGCTTGTTCTGTAAACATTTGTGAATGTTGCTGCTATTATAGCGGGGACCCGACACATCACTGAGAGCTGTTATCAGTTGTTTTTGGTTCACCTGCAGCAGATGGAGGGTTTGGGCCCTGGCGTTGTGTAGAGCTCTCACTGGAGGAGGACGACAAGCTGGGCCCACAAGCTTTGGTGGTTGTGGGGCCCGGCGTTTTTTAGTTGATATCTGGGGGCTTGCAGCAAAAGAGTGAGAAAGTTTAAGCAAGATTTTAAAATCTATACGATGTTTAATAGGGAGCCAGTGCAGTGTTGACAGAACCGGGCTAATATGGTCATACTTCCTGGTTCTAGTAAGAACTCTAGCTGCTGCCTTTTGGACCAGCTGGAGTTTGTTTATTAAGCGTGCAGAACAACCACCCAATAAAGCTTTACAATAATCTAACCTTGAGGTCATGAACGCATGAATTAACATTTCTGCATTTGACATTGAGAGCATAGGTCGTAATTTAGATGTGTTTTTGAGATGGAAAAATGCAGTTTTATAAATGCAAGAAATGTGGCTTTCAAAGGAAAGATTGCTATCAAATAGCACACCTAGGTTCCTAACTGATGACAAAGAATTGACAGAGTAGTTTTTAGGTCCTATAATTAACAGTTAGCATTTAGCAGTAAGAAATTACTCGTCATCCAGTTTTTTTATATCGACTATGCATTCCGTTAATTTTTCAAATTGGTATGTTTCGCCAGGCTGTGTAGAAATATAGAGCTGAGTATCATCAGCATAACAGTGAAAGCTAACACCATGTTTCCTGATGATATCTCCCAAGGGTACCATGTGAAAAGTAATGGCCCTAGTACTGAGCCTTGAGGTACTCCATACTGCACTTGTGATCGATATGATACCTCTTCATTCACTGCTACGAATTGATGGCGGTCAGATAAGTACGATTTGAACCATGCTAATGCACTTCCATTAATGCCAACAAAGTTTTCTAGTCTATTCAAAAGAATGTTGTGGTCAATAGTGTTGAACGCAGCACTAAGATCCAATAGCACTAATAGAGAGATACAACCACAATCAGATGATAAGAGCAGGTCATTTGTAACTCTAATGAGAGCAGTCTCAGTACTATGATACGGTCTAAATCCTGACTGGAAATCCTCACAGATACCATTTTTCTCTAAGAAGGAATATAATTGTGAGGATACTATGTTTTCTAGTTTCTTGGACAGTCTGTAATTAACTAGTTATTTGGGGTCAAGTTGTGTTTTTTTGATGAGAGGCTTAACAGCCAGTTTGAAGTTTTTGGGGACATATCCTAATGACAATGACGAATAAATAATAGAAGAGGATCTATGACTTCTGGAAGCACCTCTTTTAGGACCTTAGATGGAATAGGGTCTACATACAGTGGTGTGAAAAGGTTTTCACCCCCTTCCTGTTTTTAAAATTTTTTGCATATTTGTCACACTTAAAAGATTCAGATCATCAAACAATAATATTATTTTAATATTACACAAAGATAATGCAAGTAAATACAAAATGCAGTTTTTAAATGATGATTTCATTTATTAAGGGAAAAAAGCTGTCCAAACCTACGTGGCCCTATGTGAAAAATTAACTGCCCCCTCCTGTTAAATCATGAAAGAACTGCAATTAACCACATTATTTTAGAAAGCTGAGTTAAATTTCACTAGCCACACCCAAGCCTGATTACTGCCAGACCTGTTGAATCAAGAAATCACTTAAATAGAACCTGTCTGACAAAGTGAAGCATGCTTAGAGCAACACATCATGCCGCGATCTAAAAACATTAAAGAACAGATGAGAAACAAAATAGCTGACATGTATCAGTCTGGAAAGGATTATAAAGCAATTTCTAAGGCTTTGGGACTCCAGCGAACCACGGTTAGAGCCATTATCCACAAATGGAGAAAACTTAAAACAATGGTGAACCTTCCCAGGAGTGGCCAGCCTACCAAAATTACTCCAAGAGCGCAACGACTCCTCATTCAAGAGGTCATAAAGGAACCCAGAACAACATCTAAAAATATCTTGATTATCCCCAAGACTTTTGGGCAAATATTCTGTGGACTGATGAGACAAAAGTTGAACTTTTTGGAAGGTGTGTGTCCCGTTACATTAGGGCCAGGCAGGTTTGGACAGCTTTTTTCCCTTAATAAAAGAAATCATCATTTAAAAACTGCATTTTGCATTTACTTGCATTATCTTTGTGTAATATTAAAATTAGTTTGATGATCTGAATCTTTTAAGTGGGACAAATATGCAAAAAATAAAAAAAACAGGAAGGGGGCAAAAACCTTTTCACACCACTGTACGTGTTTTTGGTTTAGATGATTTAACAAGTTTATACAATTCTTCCTCCCCTATAGTAGAGAATGAGTGGAATTGTTCCTCAGGGGATCTATAGCGTTACTGTAGCTGACGACTGCGTGGTTACAATTTTATCTCTAAAAGTATTGATCTTGGAAGTAAAGTAGTTCATAAAGTCATTACTGCTGTGCTGTTGGGAAATGTCAACATTTGTTGATGCTTTACTTTTTCGTTAATTTAGCCACTGTATTGAATAAATACCTGGGGTTATGTTTGTTTTCTTCTAAAAGAGACGAAAAGTAATCAGATCTAGCGCTTTTTAAATGCTTTTCTGTAAGATAGGGTACTTTCCCACCAAGCAATACAAAATACCTCTAGTTTTGTTTTCCTCCAGCTGCGCTCCACTTTCCGGGCTGCTCTCTTTAGGGTGCGAGTGTGCTCATTATACCACGGTGTTAGACTATTTTCACGGTGTCAGACTTATCTTCCTTAAGCGTAAAGGAGCAACCGTATCTAAAATGCTAGATAAGAGAGAGGTATTGGATATGCGAAGGAATTTAGATAAATCAGGAAGATTACTTAAAGCAGTCTTTTTTGGTAGAAGTGATGGTTCTACCTTACTTGTAACAAGGAGTAGAAAAAGAGCATTACTGTGTCTTTTTCATTATGTCTCTCATGTAATATATTCAAGACCCTTCTGATGTTATGATAACCTTGTCTTTTTTTGTACAAAGCCTTGTTGATCATCAATAATTAATTGGGGAAGATATTAGTCTAATCTTCTAGCAAGTGCTTTACAATGTATTTTGTATCACATCCCATTAAACTAATTGGTCTGTATGACGAGCATTCAGTTGGGGGCTTATTTGGTTTTAATATTAAAGTTATTATAGCTAGTCTTGATCAATCTGGGAGCTTTCCAATAATAAATGATTCCTCATACATGTCAAGTAATGGTTTTAAAAGCTGTCTTTTTAATGTTCTGTAAAACTCTATTGGAAGCCCATCTGGGCCTGGAGCTTTACCACTGTTATCCCCTATAGCTTCACTAATATCTTCTATTGTTAAAGGGCTGTCTAATAACGTTTTCTCATCCTCTGATATAGTCTGAAATTGCAGCTGGTCAAGAAACGATTTCTGGACCGTTTTATTATTTGCTTTATATTCTGATTTGTATAACTGTTGATAGAAATCTCTAAAATTATTATTTATCTCTATAGACCAATTCAGAGTAGACATCACAGTTACGTCACTTGCAGCTGCACGTGCATAGTGGTTGCAGAAAAACACTGGGAACAAGTGGAGGTAAATGGGTAAAATCCATAGAATAAAAGAAAAAATATTTTTGTGCCTTTTGAGGTCAAGATCGGAATGCAAATAATTTTTATAGAATACCGTCGTCAACGTTTGAAGCATTTGAAGCTAAACGCAGACGTTTAAATGGGCATACTTTGGATGAAAACTGCTATGATTACTCTACTTTTAAAGCATAAATTCGATTTAAACAATAGGTCCACATCATATTCACATATGCTGTTCATAGGGGACGTATTGTATTAGCCCTACAGTTACAGCATGAAATATTAATTAAACCTTACTATTAGAAATATTATTTAAACCTTACTATTAACATTTTTACATAACATTTATTTTATCTCATAATTCTGACTTTTTTTCCTAAGTTTATATCTCCTCATTCGGACTTTATAACTCGACTTAACTCAAAAATAGTGAGTTTGTCAAATCTGAAGGAAAAAAGCCAGAAGAGCCAAGGGGAGAAGAGAGAATGACGAGTTGGTTTTTCCTTATTAGAATTATATATAATCTCGGAATTGCAAGAATAAAGTCAGAATTTTGAAATATAAAATCAAATTCATTTTTTTATTATAACTCGACTTAACTCAAAAATAGTGAGTTTGTCAAATCTGAAGGAAAAAAGCCAGAAGAGCCAAGGGGAGAAGAGAGAATGACGAGTTGGTTTTTCCTTATTAGAATTATATATAATCTCGGAATTGCAAGAATAAAGTCAGAATTTTGAAATATAAAATCAAATTAATTTTTTTTAATTATTTTATTCCATGGCTCCATAGACTGCCACTTGAAAACCGTCATTTTCTGCCTCCAGATTGGCTCCGCCCACAAAAAACTTTATCCCGGTTTCGGATCTGTAAGACAATAACACTCTCTAACGTAAATTTCTTTGAATAACAGTGCTTATCGCTGGTGACAAGCTCTTGTAGTATGTGGAGAACATTTTGAAAATTACATCTAATCAATATAATTTATAATCTTTTTAAACCTAACTATCCCGGGTTTTCTGCAATCATGATGCGCGCGCATCCTGAATGTTTACAAACCTATAATTGGTCTATTGGGTCCATTGTTAAATGACCAGATTTCAGATTTATAGAGTTAATTGTTCTTTCAGATTGCATTTTCTTTATCCTCCAGGCCAATAGCTTACCTGCTTTTCCCCCCTGATCATAATATGTTGGTTTAGTCCACATTAAGCTTTTTGCCACTTTATCAGATGTTAATTTATCATAGTTAGCTCTCATGACAGACATGTTATGTAATTTTTCAGGATTATTATCAATATTAATTTCAATTTTTTTTTTTTTATTCTCTAATATTTGTAATCCCTGATTATATTGTTTGGCTTTAGCACTTGTATAACTAATAATCTCTCCTCTTATATAAGCCTTATACGCTTCCCATCTGATACTGACTGTAGTTTCATTCGTATTTAGTTCAAAATATTTATCAATACAGTTCTCCATAAATTTAATAAATGCTGGGTCTTGTAACAAATAAGTTTGCAATCTCCATCTGGGACAATACTGAAATCTACCCAAATTAATCTTCATAGATACTGCTGCATGATCACCAATTACTATTGTCATGATCTCCAGCTGGAGTGCCCATGAGCTCCTCTAGAGGGCACTCCATTCTGTACCTTGCTATGCACTCAAGATTCCATTTCCCATAATCCTTTGCCTGGACTCATCAAGTGCATCACCTGTCTCTCATCAGATCTCATCATCAGTTCACAGCTGTCTCACATTAGTAGGACTATAAGAATAGCACACACACTCTCTGTCATTGCTGGTGATTGAGTGTTGTATGGCTCTTCCGTGGTTTCTAAGTTTCCGTGTTTCTAGTTTCTCTGTTTCCTTGCCTTCGTGTTTTGATCCCTGGACTGTTTTCTTGTTTATGATTGTTTTGCTGCCTGCCCTGACCATTGCCTGATTATCTGTATTACTCTTTTGCCTTGCCACTGCCATCGTTGTTTGCTGTTGTTGACCAAATAATTTTAATTAAATAAGTTAAAAATAATTTCTCAAAAAATAATGGGCTGTCATCATTTGGACCATAAATATTTATAAAGTTAAGCTTTTGTGTCAAAATACTCATATACCCAGAAGGGTCCTGAATGGTTTTTGTAACTTGAAATGGTAATGACCTATGCATCAGGACAACTACGCCCCTTGCATTACTATTAAAAGTTGCATGAAATACTTGGCCTGGCCAGCTTTTATTCAAGTAATGTATATCGGATGCAACCAAGTGTGATTCTTGTAGAAAAACTTTTAGATTTCAGATGTTTTATCCTATTTAATACTTGTTTCAGCTTGGCCAATTTTCTCATTCCACGGACATTCCAACTTGTAATTTTAATATCCAGACTGTCTGTTAGTTTTGTTTTCTCCATAAATGATCATAGGCAAGTGCAAATGGCCCCCCCCCCCCAGCTCACATACACACTCAGAACATCGAACTGTTCGACTTTTTAAAGAGACTTCCAACTGAAATGCCTACCCCACCTCCCCTTAAGTGAAAATCTGAGGGTCGCTGATCCACCGTATTTGAGGAGCAAATACGCTACGCTAGCCAGCATAGCTCAGCCCAAGATCCCAACAAAACAGTCAATACCTGACAACTATCCACATTCAACTTAGTATATTAAAGGGATAGTTCACCCAAAAATTTAAATTTGATGTTTATCTGCTTACCCCCAGGGCATCCAAGATGTAGGTGACTTTGTTTCTTCAGTAGAACACAAACAGAGATTTTTAACTCCAGCCGTTGTGGTCTATCAGTCTTATAATGCATGGCAATGGTAACAAAATCTATGAGTGTAAGAAAAAAACATGCACCGACAAATCCAAATTAAACCCTGCGGTTCATGACGACATATTGATGTCCTAAGACATGAAACGATCGGTTTGTGCGAGAAACCGAACAGTATTTATATCATATTTGACCTCTTAATACACCCCTATGTCCAACTGTCTTTGAGCGCGCGCACGGCATCCAGTGCGTGAGGTGTGTACGCGCTCTGGCATAGTTTACGTTAAAGGGTGTGTTGATATCCAACCGAAGAGCAATCAACCATAACTTCAGGCGAGCAGGCTCAGAAGTTGGGAATACGTGGAAAGTCACCACTCCCGAATGAGTTCGCGCGAGAGAACGTAATCTTTTAGTTTTAAGTCGGTTTGAACAATCCGGATAAGCGCAAGTAAGTACCATTTTGATTAGCCGTCGTACCTACAATGTTTGTGCACTGTGTAAACAATGAGTTACGTATATGCGTGAGAGATCACTTCCGGCGCTTGCGTAAACTACGCCAGAGCGCGTACACACCTCACGCACCGGATGCCGTGCACGCGCTCAAAGCAGTTGGACATAGTGGTGTATTAGAGGTAAAATATTATATAAATACTAGGGGTGTAACGATATGCTCAGGTCACGATACGGTACGTATCTCGATACTGGGTTCACGATACGATATATATCACGATATTTTGAACAAAATTTAAAAAATGAAACTGAAATTCAAATAACAGATTTATTTCAAAAACATTAACAAATTTCAATAATTTTTTTTGTTGTACATACAAGATCCCATTTCAAGGTTTAATAAAAACCTTCTGTACTCAAATTAACAACTGAATAGGTCTGTCTGTCACTGAAAAAAATTATGATAAATTTAACATGAACTTAGAATTAAGAAGCCTAAGACAGAACTTCTTAAAGCAGTAAAAAAATAAAATAAAATAACAAAAATAATTAAATGGTGTTCTGTTCAAGTAAGTTCAACATAAACACTAGGGTTTGTTTAGGTTACCTACAGGTTCTTTTGCAAAAAAAACAGCATATCTACATTTTCAGGCAGAAGCTGGGATCTTTGAGCATTCACAATATCCCCTGCTGTAGAAAAAACACGTTCACTGGGAACAGAAGTTGCTGGAACTGTTAGGTAAGCCTTGGAAAGAGAGGAAAGAAGTGGGTACGTTTGAGCGTGTTCTTTCCACCATTTCAGTGGACAGCTAGTGAGGGGAATAGAAGTGTCCTTTTTGTACATGTCAATCTCTACTTCTATCCTACATTTGGACTGAGTGAGTGTTGGTTTAGAAAAAGTTGCACCAAGGAGATCTTCCAGTGCTGTCTTTTTGCTAGGTGGTGGCTGTTCTTGCTCGACTCTCTGTGTTGTCTCTCTCTTCTCTGCTGCATCAGTGGGATCTCCATCACTGGCCTTAACAAAATATTAAAACAAACTATTAAGGACTGGGGAGGTATAGTATAGTTGCAGTTACCCACACATGCACACACACATCACAAAGTACACAAACATGCAAATGCAAATACACATTCTCAAATAATTAGTAATGCAGACAGACATACCTGCTGTAACTGGTTTGATTTGTCCATCAACCGGTGGAAAACCTCTGCGCGTTGTTCAGGGAGTAGGTGGGGCAGTGATCGAAATCTGGGGTCCAGTGCAGTACTCTCTAGCAGATAATCCTGTACTTCTGTGTATCTGCCTGAGAGGTTTTGCAGGATGGCTGCTTTCATGTTAGCTATAGTTGTGGAGTCTTTCTCATCCAGTGTCATGCTCTGCTCGATCATGGATTTCAAGGGCGCAATGAGTGACAGGGTGGCGCTCTTTTCATCAGACAGGACAGTGGTGGCTTTTTTTAGAGGTTTAAGAAGGTTTACTATTTCTTCTGCATCAGTGATGTCGTTGCTATCCAGAGTATCAAGTTGACGGGCATTTTTCCGCACCTCTGTGCTCAAGAGAGCTGCTGTTATAGCCGCTTGTTGCTCGAGATAGCGTTCCAGCATATCCATGGAGCTGTTCCATCGTGTTACCACATCCATGATAAGCTTATGTGATGCGATCTCAAGCATCTTTTGCTTTTCCGCGAGCACAGCTTTTGCTGTGGCACTGCGGTGAAAAAAAGCCACGACTTTTCTCACGCGACCAAGCAAGCGACTGACGCGAGAAACATTTAAACCTGCTTGCGATGCAAGATTCAATGTGTGCGCGAAACACTTAATATGCGGTGACAACCCGGCTTCTCTCACTGCCACCTCCATATTGCGTGCGTTGTCACTAACAACAGCAGTACTATGAGGAGACCTTTCAAGCTCCCACTCTTGTATAGCCGCTTTTAAAACTCCGGCTATGTTAGTTCCAGTGTGTGACTCAAAAAGCGGGCGAGTCTGAAGCACGAAACTTTTAATTTCCCACTTGGTGGTAATAACATGCGCCGTGACAGTAATATAGCTCTGACAAGCCCGCGAAGTCCACCCGTCAGTCGTTATTGCCACATTCTCTGATTTTTTCAGACCGTCGACCACCTTTGCTTTAGCTTCGCAGTACAGGGCTGGAACTACCTCTTGACTGAAGTGCGGGCGTGACGGAATATGGTATCTGGGCTCCATTACGCTAACCAATTCGCGAAATCCAACATTCTCAACCACAGAAAATGGTCTCATGTCTTTTGCAATAAAAACTCCGATGCATCTGGTTATTTCTTGAGCTTTCGCACTTGACTGAGACCATGTTGTAGCAAAACTGCGTTGTATAGATGTTTGGCCTTCTTTCACCCTTTTTGTGGCAGGAGTTTGCAGGAGCTTGTTGTTGTGATGCCGTTTTAAATGGCACATCATATTCGAAGTGTTTGACGTTGTGTATGGCAGCCTTGTTTTACAGTGT
>NW_015507528.1:12771-14834 GCF_001515645.1 Sinocyclocheilus grahami | reverse complement strand
CACGAGCCGCAGGGTTTAATTTAGATTTGTCGGTGCATGTTTTTTTAACTCATAGATTTTGTTACCATTGCCATGCATTATAAGACTGATAAACTGCAACGGTTGGACTTAAAAAGCTCAGTTTGTGTTCTACTGAAGAAACAAAGTCACCTACATCTTGGATGCCCTGGGGGTAAGCAGATAAACATCACATTTTAATTTTTGGGTGAACTATCCCTTTAGTCTCCCCTTTTGACTATAAGAATATGTAATTCAACCATATCAAAACAAAACAATACTCCTTTCTCTAATATACATAACCTTGAAACTGTATAGAACAAGGTCAACTCAGTTGTACCCAGTTGTGCAAAGAAAAATAAACAATAAAAATAATCATTAAAAATTATGATTCAAATTACCGCCTCTCCACTGAGAGATCCTGCGCAAAGGATATCTTTACCCCGTCGTGTGTGATATCTCGCCGCCTTCATTCACGGTAAACAAATTCCTTCTCCTGAAACTTCAAGAAGCGGATGAGTATTGCTCTGTTCTGGTTGAGCTTCCCAGATGCTAGTGTGTGATGAACCCGTTCTAAGGTGAATGGCTTATCTGGGCTCAGTTCCAGCCATTGTGTCTTCCTTCTGCCCCGGTTCTCCAAGTCATCTGCCTTTGATTCGAGGTAAGCGATTCTTTTGATGGCTGAATCAAGTGCAGCATCTGTTTTTTAAGTGTCTTTTCTGTATCGTGCATGCGGCCTTCAGCCTCCACAATATGTGCTGCATTAGAAGACACATCTCGTTTTACAGCCGACACTTTGCTTTCCAACGGGGCCATTGAGTTCGCCATAACAGTAAGATGGGTATCAATCTTGTCCAACTTTGTACCGATCTCTGCTCGAAGTGATTTCACTTAATTTAAAACTTCGGCTAAACTCTCCATGTGGTTAGCTTCCACTTCACTCGGTGCAACGTTACTCTATGAAGTTGTTTTTATGCTGGTCTTGCGCACTCGAGTAAAAATGTCACACTGTTTAGTTGCTGAAGGTTTCGACATATCAACGCTGATACTTTGTTCAAAGATTGGCCGTGTATATAAGGGGTTTTTATATTAAATTGTGCATGGTTTCTCGGAGCTTATCCGCTAAGCTGCCATCCTGGTCCTGGCCACGTGACCCCCAAAGATTTACATATATTCTGTGACGCATCTGAGAGGGCCTATGGCTTAGTGACCTAAATGCGCACAGAAAACAATGAAGGACATGTACATGTCTCATTTGTGTAAGCCCGTTCACGGGTGGCACCTCGGAAGCAGATGACGATCCCTCGGCTGGAATTGATTGCGGCACTTGCAGGAGTGCATGTGGCTAATATCCTTCAAGCCATAACAATAACACGAAGCCAGTCATTAAAGGATTTAACCCCACCTTGCCGTTGGATTGATGGACCAAATTTCTTGCATCAGCCAGATTGGCCCATTTTGCCAGCAGATGAACCTGAACCAGAGGCAGAGTTGAAAAAGTCAGAAATTTGCCTGCATGTGCGCACTAGTCCAGAAATTCCCCTTCCTGATGTCAACCAATTTAGTACCTCGAAATAAATGCAAAAGAAGTGCTGCACGGGGTATTGGGTTTCTAGTCTCGGTGCTCTTTGGGTGCAAGGGATGATTCAACTCGTAAGAATAATAGTAGTCCAAGGCACTCAAATCTTATTCAAAAAGTTTTAAAAAGCCTTTATTTCATCATGGCTATAAGTTTTAAGAACAGGTGATAAGTGCACACCTACACGTTGCGGCTATTTTGCCTTCGTCAGGGTGTAAGTAACAAACACAATCAGAGTTCATTTTGAGCAGCAATTAATTAGTCAAATAACCATCACCTGGTCGTTCTACACAGGACAAACAGTAGAGAGGAAGTTCGACGATTACATATCAATTTAAATCAAACACAATACAATCATGTATAAAGGAGAGGGAAAAAATAAAATACATTTACTAAATATATAAATCAGACTCCACAAATCAATGTATGCATGTACATAGTTTAGTACCTGGTCTGAGCTACTAAAGGCTACAGTGACATCCCTTCA
>NW_015507528.1:10378-11378 GCF_001515645.1 Sinocyclocheilus grahami | reverse complement strand
ATGGAACCAACTTTGTTGGAGGAGACAAAGAGATGAGAGCAGCCTGTGAAGCCATGATGCCTCAACTCTGGGAACAACTCGCAGAACAACAGATTTCATTAAGATTTTTTCCACCTGGTGCCCCTCATTTCGGGGGAGTTTAGGAATGGGAGGTTAAGTCAGTAAAGCAGACCCTAAAAGGTAGTACTGAAGGATCAAACAGTGACTGAAACTGTACTGTGTACCGCGCTCATTGAAGTAGAGGGCACCCTTAATTTGGATTTGGACCCAGTTATGCCTAGCATCCTCCTAATGGACCGCCATGATTCTTCACTCCCACAAGTGCTCTGATTCAAGTAATCTTTTGGGTACCAGAAGATGGAAACATAACCAAGTACTTGCTGACCATTTCTGGTCTAGATTAATCCATTATCTAGAATCTCCCGAATCTGCAAGAAAGACAGAAATGGCATAAAGATGGAAGAGAAATTTGTCTAGACCAGGTGGTACTGATAGTGGACCCACAACTTCCATGAGCATGTTGGCCAGTAGGAAAAGTAACCAACATTTTGGCTGGAGTTGATGGGCATACCAGAACAGTTGAAGTGCAGGTACATAATCGCACAAATGTGAGACCTGTATCTCGTCTAGTCCCATTCTACAGTATCAGTTTCTACAGTATATATATATACACATATACACACTATTTGTATTCTATATTATTGTTCTAAATGTTGATATTTGCCCATAAATTTAACGCATTTTAAACTGCATCACAAAACAAAGTGAAATTGAAACCAAATGCCTTCGTATCGGACTTTGAGCTTGAAAATAAGCGTATTTCTATTAGATTACAAATGATTATGTTCACTTCCTAGTTACATATCAACCGATTTGTTCAATATTGTTTGAAATGTCACATTTGACATTGCGTGTTTCCTACTCGTAATATTGAGCATGTGCAACGATCGTGCAATCCGCTTGTCATTGTTTACTTTATTTACTAATATAATTGGCAAAT
>NW_015507528.1:0-9662 GCF_001515645.1 Sinocyclocheilus grahami | reverse complement strand
CACTTATGAACATAGGACCAATCAGTGCTCCCATTTGAAGTAATCTTAATGTGTTCAATTACTGTGATTAAATGACCATTGCATATAGAACTCAGTGTGGCAATTATCTCCTGAAGCCCTGCTCACTTGAAACTACTCCAACAAAAAGCACTTACCAAATACAACAGACAAGTTAGTGTCATTGTGAGGGTACTGATAGTGACAGTAGTAGCAGTTGAATATCTTGTCCATTTTGAAGACTGAAACTCTAAAGCATTAGTGGAGGTCATTTGCAGGCAGAGACACCAGGAGCATGCTGCCTGCTTTTAGGATGAGCTTATTTGAGTAGTTTGGTTTGCAGCACCAGTTATAAGCTTGTCCATGCAATAAATGATGGGCAGACATATAAAGCTGTACTTATTTTTCTGAAAGAGTCTGGATGAATAGATTGTAGTTCTCTTATTTTTTAAGCTATTATTATCATCATCATCATCATCATCATCATAATCATCATTAAGAAAAATACAAATCTCTGGTCCACACTCCAGTACAGCAGGTGGCAGTTATGCACCTTAAAAAGTAGTTGCCTCCCGCCAATTAAAAAAAAACAAAAAAAAAACACTTTGCTGGTGATTGAATATTTAAGCCCAATTTATGCTTCTGCGTCAAACCTACACCGTAGCCTAAGCATAGACGCACACCCTACGCTGTAGCCTGACGTGCACCTCTCCAAAAATCTAACAGCGCGTCAATTCTATGCGGACCGTATGCACTTTAGTTTTGTGTGCGTTTGTGCACTTTAATATATTTTAATGTTACACCTTATATAAAATAAAACAAAGCAAAGAACAAGTGTCTTATTTATTATACTACATACAGTGGGGAAAAAAAGTATTTAGTCAGCCACCAATTGTGCAAGTTCTCCCACTTAAAAAGATGAGAGAGGCCTGTAATTTTCATCATAGATATACCTCAACTATGAGAGACAAAATTAGAAAAAAAAATCCAGAAAATCACATTGTAGGATTTTTAAAGAATTTATTTGCAAATTATGGTGGAAAATAAGTATTTGGTCAATAACAAAATTTCATCTCAATACTTTGTTATATACCCTTTGTTGGCAATGACAGAGGTCAAACGTTTTCTGTAAGTCTTCACAAGGTTGTCACACACTGTTGCTGGTATTTTGGCCCATTCCTCAAGAGCAGTAATGTTTTGGGGCTGTCACTGGGCAACACGGATTTTCAACTCCCTCCAAAGATTTTCTAGGGGGGTGAGATCTGGAGACTGGCTAGGCCCCTCCAGGACCTTGAAATGCTTCTTACGAAGCCACTCCTTCGTTGCCCGGGCGGTGTGTTTGGGATCATTGTCATGCTGAAAGACCCAGCCACGTTTCATCTTCAATGCCCTTGCTGATGGAAGGAGGTTTTCACTCAAAATCTCACGATACATGGCCCCATTCATTCTTTCGTTTACACGGATCAGTCGTCCTGGTCCCTTTGCAGAAAAACAGCCCCAAAGCATGATGTTTCCACCCCCATGCTTCACAGTAGGTATGGTGTTCTTTGGATGCAACTCAGCATTCTTTCTCCTCCAAACACAACAAGTTGAGTTTTTACCAAAAAGTTATATTTTGGTTCCATCTGACCATATGACATTCTCCCAATCCTCTTCTGGATCATCCAAATGCTCTCTAGCAAACTTCAGACGAGCCTGGACATGTACTGGCTTAAGCAGGGGGACACGTCTGGCACTGCAGGATTTGAGTCCCTGGCGGCGCAGTGTGTTACTGATGGTAGCCTTTGTTACTTTGGTCCCAGCTCTCTGCAGGTCATTCACTAGGTCCCTCCGTGTGGTTCTGGGATTTTTGCTCACAGTTCTTGTGATCATTTTGACCCCACGGGGTGAGATCTTGCGTGGAGCCCCATATCGAGGGAGATTATCAGTGGTCTTGTATGTCTTCCTTTTTCTAATAATTGCTCCCACAGTTGATTTCTTCACACCAAGCTGCTTACCTATTGCAGATTCAGTCTTCCCAGCCTGGTGGAGGTCTACAATTTTGGTCTTGGCCATGGTGGAGTTTGGAGTGTGACTGTTTGAGGTTTTGGACAGGTGTCTTTTATACTGATAACAAGTTCAAACAGATACCATTAATACAGGTAACGTGTGGAGGACAGAGGAGCCTCTTAAAGAAGCAGTTACAGGTCTGTGAGAGCCAGAAATCTTGCTTGTTTGTAGGTGACCAAATACTTATTTTACCGAGGAATTTACCAATTAATTCTTTAACAATCCTACAATGTGATTTTCTGGATTTTTTTTTCTCATTTTGTCTCTCATAGTTGAGGTATACCTATGATGAAAATTACAGGCCTCTCTCATCTTTTTAAGTGGGAGAACTTGCACAATTGGTGGCTGACTAAATACTTTTTTGCCCCACTGTACATCAGTAGTTGTCCGTGACAAACAATGTTGATCTGCCGTGGTACAAGTCCTTGTGGAGACTGAAAGTATGCCATCTTCTCCTGTTCCGTTGTGGTCTCCTTTTTGTAGTTTTAAATAATGATTTCATATTTATTTGCCGCTGTCACAGCAATAATGCTTCTCTGACGAGCCGCTTCTTCTTCGGCTTTTGCCGTGGTACTGCAGGTTACACCAGCAACATGCCCGTGGACACTGCAGACTAGCAGTTTGCATGTGTACTGCATGTTGATGCATACAACAACGCAGAGGTATAAATGAAAACTGATGCATAGCCTGCAGCATAAAGGCTACGGTGTTGGTCTGACACAGAAGTTTAACCCTTTAGGCGCCAGGTTTTTTTTGGAAAAATGCTGGATTTTGAACATCAAGATTTCAAAAGCTTGTAGCTTGAAAGGGCTTAAAGATAGAGATCTAAATGTAAATTAGAAAAATGTTGGGCATGACCGAAAGTTTATGTGGGGTGTAAATATTCATCTAATTTGCATAATATGGCGTCATCAGGGGGCGGCCCTCCTGAATGTCATAATATTCAGGAAATAATAGATATTGATTTGATGTCTGAACCCATTTTTTTTTTTGTCTTTTATCCTCATTACAAATGATCAGAAAAGAGGAAACCAACAATAAAACAGGAGAAAGTACTAAATTACTACTATATAGTAGTAAAGCGCATGTGAACAGTAGCCTACTTTTTGATCAGTTCATCAGTAATATTCAGGAAATAATAGATATTGAATGGTTGTTTGAACTTATTTGCTTGTCTTTTTCTTTTTATCCTCATTCCAAATGATCAGAAAAGAGTAAACCAACAATAAAACAGGAGAAAGTACAAAATTATTACTATACTATAATAGAAGTAAAACGCATGTGAACAGTAGCCTACTTTTTGATCAGTTTATCAGTAATATTCAGGAAATAATAGATATTGCCCTGCCACCCCCATCCCCGTTGGGCAAAGGCTCGAAATTCATTACTCGGTTGTGCTTCGTGAACACTTGTGCCTTGCGCACACCACTGCGCTGCAAATATGTACCGGGAGAAGCGCGGTTATTAGACGACTGATCGTCATTTCCAAAAGGCAAATATTCCCCTTCAGAGTCAGAATCGGGAGGGTTAAATCAGCCTTCAGCCTCCCGTTGTCTTGCCTTCCGTGTGTTGTGGCAAAAACAATTACTAACAAAATAGCATCACAGAGTAAGAGACAAGGAATCAAATTATATTTTGTAATGAAAACTGTTTGACCCCCTGTTCTAAAGTTAAAGTTGTATCTTCTTTTCGTCCCAACTTATAACTTGTAAATTCTAAAAGGATAGGGCAACATTTGGCATGATCACCGGTACCCAGGTTTTCATTTCCTTGCCCTCTAGACTGCAAAGCAGCTGACGTCTACTCTCACTGCATTACTACTCTAATTACGTAAGTTCCGTGAAAAGCATTAGCTTGGTTCATTTTGAAGTATTAGCAAAACAACAATGAGAATGTCTGTGGGTGAGCACAAAATCAAAGCGCACTTTTTCATTTTATAATGCCGTCTTATTGCTCTTCTTCCTAGTATGTGCATTTTAAAAATGTTTTCCCGATGAATCCTGGACGCCTGCTCAAATTGGTAAATGTTCATAATCAAAAAAATCCTAACACTAAAATCTGTCTTTCTGCATTGCAAATAACATGTAATTTCACATGTTAGAAACAGTGTTTCCTGGTTTTCGTGTTATGATCCTGGACTATTTCCTTGTTTTTGAACATTTGCTGCCTGCCCTGACCTTTGCCTGTTGATCTGGATTACTCTTTTGCCTTGTCTCTGCTGTTGTTGTTTGCTGATGTGTATACCCTGCCTGTTTCGACTACGCTCTCTGAAATAAAGCTTGCATGTGGATCCCGTAGTTCGAGGGACATCATGGACTATGCACTCTCGTTATGTGGCTCTCCTTTCACCGTGGGAGAGGAGGAACCTCTTCTTAAAATGGCTGCCTTCGCAGAGTCGCGTCAAGTTACAGCTGATCCTCCCGAGTCAAGTCAAGTCACAGCTGATTGTCCAGAGTCTCGTCACGTCTCAGCTGATCTTCCAGAGTCACATCATGTCAAGCCTGCTCACGTCAAGCTACAGTCTTCAGCCATCATGGATGCCACTCCAGTGTTCCAGAGCTTCGTGAATGTTGCATTTGAAGACACTAAGTCAGTCCCAAGATGTTCGAGCTGCTGGCATTCCAGGGGTCTCTACACTCACGAGCCACGCAGACTCTACACCGTAAAAAGTGAACCTGTGCAGTTGTTGCTTTAAGGAGATATTTCTATCTGATACTACATATAATTCTAGTTCTGTTGTTGTAACCTAGTTCAAATCAAGATTATGTAACAATGGATTTAAGTTTAAATAACATTGCAAATAACATGTAATTTCACAAGAGTTTTATGTTGACCCAACATACAACATCCAATAAAGTTGAGAATAAACACATTCAAAACAAACACATCTGCTTTATACGGATTAGTGAATCTTGGTTCAATGATAAATTACGATTTGAAGTTATTATACATTTTAAGTTACAGCAAAGTGAAAATCACAATTGACAGCGCTACTCTTCAGCACAATGGTAACCACTGTAAAAAACAAACAAAAAAGTTATAAAAGAAATAGTCACATGACTGCCAGCAACAAAACATTAAACACTAAAAGATCTCTCTCACACTTATTACAATCCAGTCTGATTTTATTTCTTTCATACTAAACTTCTAATTGTGTATTAACTAAGGTTTAGATGTTGATGTTATTGAAAATAATCAAGTTTGAAGTCACCGTTGTGGAGATAAGCATTTGCTTTAACTGGACTCTTGATCCTTGAATATTTAACATAGTTTTTCTATGTTTGGTGTAACTGTGTGTGTCTAAAGCACTTTTTTTTTATAGCAACGGTTGTGAGAAAACTGATAAAATTATCTTGATTACTTTCGATGATGATGATGATAGCTCAATCATCATGTAGTGATCAGATGGCAGAGACTGTTAGCCTTTTGATAAGACAGTCAGATATTGTGATTTATCTCTTTCAGTATATAGAAAATTATTTGAGCTGTCTTTTGTGCCTGTTTTGACTATGCTCTCTGAAATAAAGCTTGCAAAAAAATGGATCCCCACTTCGTCATCACTACTCCTTTTCAGTTACATCACAAATGCTTCTCATTGTAGTCATCTAGAGGGTCTTCTTCAAATGAAACAACTGAATAAAAACCAGGTGGACACAGGGGATTCAGTCAGCAAACATTTACCCAAACCTGATAGCACTTTCTGCATTGGTTGAAAAGAAAGATGCTAAAGTTAGAGCTAGTTTTTCTCTGATTGGTGTAACTGTGTGTGTCTAAAGCACATTTTTTTTATAGCAACGGTTGTGAGAAAACTGATAAAATTATCTTGATTACTTTCGATGATGATGATGATAGCTCAATCATCATGTAGTGATCAGATGGCAGAGACTGTTAGCCTTTTGATAAGACAGTCAGATATTGTGATTTATCTCTTTCAGTATATAGAAAATTATTTGAGCTGTCTTTTGTGCCTGTTTCGACTATGCTCTCTGAAATAAAGCTTGCAAAAAAATGGATCCCCACTTCGTCATCACTACTCCTTTTCAGTTACATCACAAATGCTTCTCATTGTAGTCATCTAGAGGGTCTTCTTCAAATGAAACAACTGAATAAAAACCAGGTGGACACAGGGGATTCAGTCAGCAAACATTTACCCAAACCTGATAGCACTTTCTGCATTGGTTGAAAAGAAAGATGCTAAAGTTAGAGCTGATGTCAGCTGCTTTGCAGTCTAGAGGGCAAGGAAATGTAAAAACAAAACAAAGGTGTACAGGTGAGCATGCCACAGAGTAGCTAAATGTTCCTTTTAGCATTTAAAAGCTACAAGATGGGACGAGAAGAATATGGGTGCAAACATTTTCATTCAAAAGGTGAGGGGAAAAAAACAAGCAGCAATAGAAAAGAAGTGGAATCTTGCCTACAGTAGATTTCTGTCAGGGTTCGGGATGAAGGGATGAGGCGAGGACTCAGTAGTGCAGAGTAATGGGGTTTTATTAATAAAATCAACTACCTTTTAAAAACTAACATTTTAGCAATTATTTACAATTTAATAAGCCATATATTATTTTTTGTAGTGAAATACATTTGTGATTTACCATCAATTAAATAAAAATTAAATAAACTGAACTATTAGCTAGTACTTCTATAATTGCAAACCAGCGGTAATTAAATATGGCTTTATATATGGCTAAAATAGGGTAATGAAAACTGTTTGACCCCCTGTTCTAAAGTTAAAGTTGTATCTTCTTTTCGTCCCAACTTATAACTTGTAAATGCTAAAAGGATAGGGCAACATTTGGCATCATCACCGGTACCCAGGATTTCATTTCCTTGCCCTCTAGACTGCAAAGCAGCTGACGTCTACTCTCACTGCATTACTACTCTAATTACGTAAGTTCCGTGAAAAGCATTAGCTTGGTTCATTTTGAAGTATTAGCAAAACAACAATGAGAATGTCTGTGGGTGAGCACAAAATCAAAGCGCACTTTTTCATTTTATAATGCCGTCTTATTGCTCTTCTTCCTAGTATGTGCATTTTAAAAATGTTTTCCCGATGAATCCTGGACGCCTGCTCAAATTGGTAAATGTTCATAATCAAAAAAATCCTAACACTAAAATCTGTCTTTCTGCATTGCAAATAACATGTAATTTCACATGTTAGAAACATCTTTCATATGGGTAAGCTTGGGTAATTGCATTAACCAACATTCTCTAACAGAGAGCTTTAATCTTGACATTGCAAGAACATAGTGTAACTGTTCACAGAAGCTCCAAATTAAGCTTATTGTGCTTAGAAGGTCTAACATGTTAATGAGCATGAAATTCCTTACACATTCAAATCTGTCTTTGTGCATTGCAAATAACATGTAATTTCACATGTTAGAAACATCTTTCATGTGGGCAATTTGACATTGCATAAACCAACTGTCTCTAAGAGAGAAAGAAGGTTTTCAGCATAGGTGGACTTGCATTCTGTTCATTTGCTTAGTTTTGCAAATATAGTTTATCTCTATTCACAGAAACACTAAACTAAGCTTATTGTGTTTAGAAGCTCTAACATGTTCATGAGTATGAAATTCCTAACACTTTCAAATCTGTCTTTCGGCAAGGCAAATAACGTTTAATTTCACATATTAGAAACAGCTTTCCTGTGGGCAATCTGTAGTCTTAACATTGCATAAGCCAACTGTCTCTAAGAGAGAAAGAAGGTTTTCAGCATATGTGGGTTTGCATTCTGTTCATTTGCTTAGTTGCACAAACATAGTTTAACTCTGTTCACAGAAACATTAAACTAAGCTTATTGTGTTTAGAAGCTCTAACATGTTCATGAGCATGAAATTCCTAACACATTCAAATCTGTCTTTGTGCATTGCAAATAACATGTAATTTCACATGTTAGAAACATCTTTCATGTGGGTAAACTTTAATCTTGACATTGCATGAACCAACATTCTCTAACAGAGAAAGAAGGTTTTCAGCATATGTAGGTTTGCATTCTGTTGATATTCTTAGTTGCTCTAAAATAGTGTTACTGCTCACAGATACATTAAACTAAGCTTATTGTGCTTAAAAGCTCTGACATGTTCATGAGCATAAAGATCCTACCACATTAAAATCTGTCTTTCTGCATTGCAAATTACATGTAATTTCACATGTTAGAAACATCTTTCATATGGGAGAGCTTTAATCTTGACATTGCACAAACATTGTGTAACTCTGTTCACAGAAACATTAAACTAAGCTTATTGTGCTTAGAAGCTCCGACATGTTCATGAGCATAAATTTCCAACCACATTAAAATGTCTTTCTGCATTGCAAATCACATGTAATTTCACATGTTAGAAACATCTTTCATATGAGCAAGCTTTAATCTTGACATTGCTTAAACCAACATTCTCTAACAGAGAAGGAAGGTTTTCAGCATATGTGAGTTTGCATTCTGTTGATTTTCTTAGTTGCACTAATACAGTGTTACTGTTCACAGAAATACTAAACTAAGCTTTTGTGCTCAGAAGCTCCAACATGTTCATAATCAAAAAATTCCTAACACATTAAAATATGTCTTTCTGCATTGCAAATAACATGTAATTTCAAATGTTAGAAACATCTTTCATATGAGTAAGCTTGGGTAATTGCATTAACCAACATTCTCTAACAGAGAAAGAAGGTTTTCAGCATATGTGGATTTTCATTCTGTTGATTTTCTTAGTTGCACTAATACAGTGTTACTGTTCACAGAAACACTAAGCTAAGCTTATTGTGCTTAGAAGCCCTAACATGTTCATGAGCATGAAATTCCTAACACATAAAAATCTGTCTTTCTGCATTGCAAATAACATGTATTTTCACGTTAGCAACATCTTTCATGTGGGAGAGCTTTAATCTTGACATTGCAAGAGCATAGTGTAACTGTTCACAGAAGCTCCAAATTAAGCTTATTGTGCTTAGAAGGTCTAACATGTTAATGAGCATGAAATTCCTTACACATTCAAATCTGTCTTTCTGCATTGCAAATAACATGTATTTTCACGTTAGCAACATCTTTCATGTGGGTAAGCTTTAATCTTGACATTGCATAAACCAACATTCTCTAACAGAGAAAGAAGGTTTTCAGCATATGTGGGTTTGCATTCTGTTGATTTTCTTAGTTGCACTAAAATAGTGTTACTGTTCACAGAAACACTAAACTAAGCTTATTGTGCTTAGAAGCTTTAACATGTTCATGAGCATGAAATTGCTAATACTTTCAAATCTGTCTTTCGGCAAGGAAAATAACGTTTCATTTCACATATTAAAAGCATCTTTCCTGTTGGCAATCTGTAGTCTTAACATTGCATAAGCCAACTGTCTCTAAGAGAGAAAGAAGGTTGTCAGCGTATGTGGATTTTCATTCTGTTGATTTTCTTAGTTGCACTGATATAGTGTAACTCTGTTCACAGAAACTCTAAACTAAGCTTATTGTGCTTAGAAGCCCTAACATGTTCATGAGCATGAAATTCCTAACACATAAAAATCTGTCTTTCTGCATTGCAAATAACATGTATTTTCACATGTTAGCAACATCTTTCATGTGGGAGAGCTTTAATCTTGACATTGCAAGAACATAGTGTAACTGTTCA
>NW_015507527.1:56604-65406 GCF_001515645.1 Sinocyclocheilus grahami | reverse complement strand
AGCATTCATCTCCTTATTTGGGCATTTAAACCAAGAAAAACTAATTAATACATTTGCGCATGCATACCTCGAATATGCGTAAGAGATATTTAAAACATCATACACTGTATCACTGCTGTTCATAAGCGCAGCGCTGCTTTGTTTACAGCAGGTAACCACAGAAACACTGTATCATTGCGTTAATAAGTGCAGCTCTGCTTTGTTTACAGCGGTAAGCAAGGAAACACTGTATCATTGCTGTTCATAAGATTAGCTCTGCTTTGTTTACAGCGGTAACCAAGGAAACACTGTATCCTTGCTGTTCATAAGCGCAGCTCTGCTTTGTTTACAGCGGTAACCAAGGAAACACTGTATCATTGCTGTTCATAAGTGCAGCTCTGCTTTGTTTACAGCGGTAAGCCAGGAAACACTGTATCATTGCTGTTCATAAGATTAGCTCTGCTTTGTTTACAGCGGTAACCGAGGAAACACTGTATACTTGCTGTTCATAAGTGCAGCTCTGCTTTGTTTACAGCGGTAAGCCAGGAAACACTGTATCATTGCTGTTCATAAGATTAGCTCTGCTTTGTTTACAGCGGTAACCGAGGAAACACTGTATACTTGCTGTTCATAAGTGCAGCTCTGCTTTGTTTACAGCGGTAAGCCAGGAAACACTGTATCATTGCTGTTCATAAGATTAGCTCTGCTTTGTTTACAGCGGTAACCGAGGAAACACTGTATACTTGCTGTTCATAAGTGCAGCTCTGCTTTGTTTACAGCGGTAAGCCAGGAAACACTGTATCATTGCTGTTCATAAGATTAGCTCTGCTTTGTTTACAGCGGTAACCGAGGAAACACTGTATACTTGCTGTTCATAAGTGCAGCTCTGCTTTGTTTACAGCGGTAAGCCAGGAAACACTGTATCATTGCTGTTCATAAGATTAGCTCTGCTTTGTTTACAGCGGTAACCGAGGAAACACTGTATACTTGCTGTTCATAAGTGCAGCTCTGCTTTGTTTACAGCGGTAACCCAGGAAACGCTGCATCATTGCTGTTCATAAGTGCAGCGCTACTTTGTTTACAGTGGTAACCAAGGAAACGTTGTTAACAGCGGTAGCCAAGGAAACGCTGTATCATAGCATTCGTCTGTCAAATCTCCACTCCATAGCAAATAAAAGAGCGGATCACGTCACCAAGACGTCGGGGGAAATGAGAGGCGGTGGATTATGCTTTTATATCAGTGAAGGCTGGTGTACAGACTTGACAGTTTTAAAGATAAAGAACCCTGCAACAGGAGGTTGGTCAAATGAAGGCCAAAGGGATGGTCATTGCAAGAGAAGCTGGTCATTCCACATCTGTGATTTCTAGAATATTGCAGCTTTACAATGACACTAATTCAAGTCCCCCTAAAAGGCTGGTCGTCCACGTAAGACAAATGCATGAGAAGTAGGGATGTACCGATTAACCGTGAGCGGGTTGAAAATTTATTTGGATATATGACGATTCAAATTGGTTGAGATGCCAAACAAATCACGATACAATTGGTTTACATGGTATTTTCTTTTCATCTTGCCTCTGAATGATGCATATTAAAGTAGCGTTCATAAGTGCAGCTCTGCTTTGTTTACAGCGGTAACCAAGGAAACGCTGTATCATTGCTTTTCATAAGCGCAGAGCTGCTTTGTTTACAGTGGTAACCCAGGAAACGCTGTATCATTGCTGTTCCTAAGTGCAGTTCTGCTTTGTTTATAGTGGTAACCCAGGAAACGCTGTA
The DNA here is from genome assembly GCF_001515645.1 of Sinocyclocheilus grahami. Lineage (NCBI taxonomy): Eukaryota > Metazoa > Chordata > Actinopteri > Cypriniformes > Cyprinidae > Sinocyclocheilus > Sinocyclocheilus grahami. The sequence continues at coordinate 63,653 of NW_015507527.1, read as the reverse complement.
TCATTGCTGTTCATAAGTGCAGTTCTGCTTTGTTTACAGTGGTAACCAAGGAAACGCTGCATCATTGCTGTTCATAAGTGCAGCGCTGCTGGCAGAGAGTGAATATGCGTCTCGTTCAGAGCTTCTGCTATTTCATTGAGATATGTTTCATGTAGTGTAGTTTCACAAAACTAAAGTCAGATCATTCTGTTTTTGCTTCAAATTTTGAAACTATACAATCTAATTTAGATTAAAAACTGCTCATGCAGCATGTATGCAGCATCTTTGTTTGGATCGTGATTAAAATGCAGTGGTTGCCTCTAATTTTAAATGAAAGAGCACAGACAAAGCCTTAGTTTGTTCATATTAAGAAATGTATTTTATTGTGTAACTTGTTTGATTTGGGGTTTGATTTAAAATATCTATTTAGTTTTGTTATATTTCAAATTCACAAAGAAACATGCAGCAATAGCCTAATAAAACAACACCTTTTCATTTACTGTATAATGTCTTCAATCTCATTTTGTTAAAAAGAATCGTGAGAAAATCGAATCGTGAAATCAAAATCGTGAATCGAATCGAATCGTGAGTTGAGTGAATCGTTAAATCCCTAACGAGAAGACAGGAAAATGCGGAGACTGTCAATTAGGGTTGGATTTTTATGATGCCGATGCCAAATCGATGCTTTTAAAACGGTACCGGTGCCTGAACCGAGAGCCACAAAACGACAGTGGATGACAAAATAAAGAATGTCTTTTTATTAAGAAAAAGAAAACTTTAAATTGAACAATATATTAAAAGGTTAAAGTATACAGAAATATATAAATATAAATACAAAACACAACAAATTTACATAAGGTCACAATAAAACCTAAGCCACCTAACACAACTACAATAATTTAACACTACATAACACTAACAGTTAATAACAGCAAAGTAGTCGGTATTCTTGGTTCAAGACATACCTTGGTTTTTAAACCAGTTTTCAGTGGTTCGATTCTGATGGCTTGGCACATCAGAGTGTTTTTTGTGATTTGCAATTTTAAAAATATGATTTTTAAAACATATAAAAAAATCCTGTACACTGAAGTAAAACATGGATTATCATATGTATAGTTAAAATTTAGAAGAATTATTTTTCCTATTTTTACCCAAAATAGCTTGGATTGTCCATTATTGAGTGCTATAAACTAAAAAAAGTTTATCTGTGTTCTTCAAGCCATCTCTGGTATTTTCATAAATAAGTATATTTATAATCCATTGCTAATCGACATAGCCTTTTTTACAGTATAGAACATATTTTCTGCCTCATCCTAATAGCCACAACTGACTACAAAGGGAAGCATTTGACTGATGTTGTGGATTAAAAAACATGTTATAATGTTCTCTTTTGTTGGACAACATGTTTAGAAAAGCTTCTCATTACAAGTCATTACAAGGGCAGTGTAGCTTCAGGCATTTTAATATAAACATGTTTATATTAAAATGCCTGATGTAGCTAGTGTACATTAAAGTGTAAAGCAAGTGTAATTGCTGCATTCACGCGCTCCTCGGATGCTCTCATTTCCCGAGTAGAGTCTTAAGTCAGAATGTGAAAACAACATGAACACTAACATTACTACAAAGATTTGTTGGATTTGTACAATCAGAGCTTTCCAATCAGCCTCTCATCAGAAGAAAGAATCAAAAGACTAGACTCATCTCTGCTGAGGAGCATGTTGTGTGGAGAGAGGAGAACTGCTCCAGAGTTCACGTTAGAGATGAGAGCAAGTTTACTTTATTTGGGTCTGATGGGAAACATTTTGTTCAGCATCAAACTGAGGAAAGACTGAAGCCCGAGTGCGTAAAGACGTCAGTGAAAGGTGGAGGTGGCAGTGTCATGGTCATGAGTTGGGTCTCTTACACAGATACATGGCAGGTGAATGCAAATATTCATCAGAAACATGCAGTTCCTTCCCTGCAAGCATCTCCCAATCAAGACAAAGCTCCCGTCACACTGCAAAACAGATAAAGCAGTTCCTTGAAGCTGAAAACACTGAAATTATGAAATGGCCGGCCCAGAGTCCTGATCTAAACCCGACTGAAAATCTCGACAAAGTTCTGGCAGAGAAACCCCCTACAGTTACTGAACTATGGAAGAGAGTGGAAGAAGAGTGGACCGAGATCACGGCAGCGCAGTGAGAAACTAGTGAAGTCCTGCAGATGTGCCAAAGTCACTCAAAGCAAGATCCTCTACACTTTATACTCATTTCTGACAGCTGTAACCCTCCAACATTTTAGCTGTAATCTTCTTTCTTGCTACAGTGGTTACTGTTCTCTAATTCTGATCACTGTGCTTTCCACAAATTAAGGGTTTTTATTGAAATGCCTTGGTTATTTTGTCAAACATGTTAGTGTGACAGTGGTATACCCACAGCTAATATTCCTTCCAATTTCGAGCGATGAAGATTAACAATATTTCAGAAAAAATCAAGTATTTATAGATGGTTCTCTAATTTTGATCTCCACTGTATAAGCAGCATTTAATGAGTTAGATATTTGAAAGGGCTCTTAGTTCAAACGAATATGGCAGCAGGTCTCTGCCAGATGCTGCCTCTGAGCAGTGGGAGTTGATCACATACACACACGCTCACACACACACACACACATACACTCACTCACTCACTCACTCACTCACTCACTCACTCACTCACACACACACACACACACACACACACACACACAATCTCCCTCACACTCACACTCACACTCACACTCACACTCACACTCACACTCACACTCACACTCACACTCACACTCACACTCACACTCACACTCACACTCACACTCACACTCACACTCACACTCACACTCACACTCACACTCACACTCACACACACACTCACACTCACACACACACACACACACACACACACACACTCACACACTCACACACACACTCTCTCCCTCTCACACACACTCACTCACTCACACACACTCACTCACACACACACACACACACACACACACACACACACACAGCAGGTTAGTCTCTCTTTGATGAGCTCAGAGCTCTGATTTGACAGAGAATGAGGGCTTTTGCCAGGCGCTGATATGTTTCCACCCACATATTTGTTCAGAGCTGTTTTGGTTGTAAACGCTGCTTGATCTGAGCAGATTTCTCTCCTGATCATTGGAGTTTTCCCTCTTTTCCTCACTTTCCTTTGCTTTTAAATAGCTTGTAAATGCCTGTGCTCATTTTACTTTCACTTTTGAATTAGCATCAATTCACCGAACTCACTTATATTAAACATAGAACTTTAATTAACAAAACAAATAAAAATACACCATGCGGCCTAATATAAAATAACAAATAACTTACACAAAGTTTAAATATAAAAAACTGTTAATCTGTGGAACCAAATATATAAGAAACAGAACATCTCTAGGTTACGTATGTAACCCTGGTTCCCCGAGGGAACAAGACGCTGCTTCAAAACGCTTTGGGAACGCCCCTGTGTGCCCACAATCTGAATCACATGTGAAATCAGTCCAATGGAATGGCGAAACGTCACAGGCGGGGTGACGTAGAGACCAGAGAGCTTAAAAGTGCATCCGAAACAAGCAGTGTTAGCTTCTGATAGCTGAAGCAAGTTGCTCACAGGGATGCAGGAAGTATGGCAACGCGACGCAGCGTCTCGTTCCCTCGGGGAACCAGGGTTACATACGTAACCTAGAGACGCTCCCCTTCAGGAACTTGAGCTGCGTCGAAACGCTTTGGAAACGAGTATGCCCACGCCACCATCCTGACAAATGCCTGTCTAGTGTTAAAAACATGGCGAGCAAATCTAAGACAGAAGCACCTGAAAGTGTGGAGCAGTACCATACTTCTCCTGGCCTCAAGCACAACGATAGAAACATATACCAACGGGTTTCGCCCCCAGTGAATGAACACCCAAAGGGACATGGAAAGCACCCATGGCTACCACGGACATTCTAAAGGTGGAGGGGGTCAAACCTGCGAAAAATTGTTCCTGCCGGAACTCCAGAACTGAACCAACCGGGCAGTTAAATGGAAGTAGTTGACGATTTCCGCACCATGAAGTGAACAACCCACTTCAAGGAGTACTGTTTCCTCATGCAGGGAGCTCTGGAGTGGAGTATGGTCTCAACAACCTTAGTTGAGAGACCGGAAGCTACGAGTTGTGCCCCCTCAGGGGCCACACCCACAGTTTCCACAACTCCGGGCGGGGGTGCAAGATGGTGCCCGAGAGAGGAGATCCCGCCGAATGGGAATCTCCCATGGAGATTCTCAGAGCCAAACCATGGCCGGCCCGGCCAGTACGGGGCTACTAATATGAGATGGCAAACTCTCTCCAGAACTCCCGGGAGCAGAGCAATCGGGGAGAAGGTGTACAGACGAAGCCTCAGCCACATCTGTACCATAGCATCCAGCCCCAGCAGAGCTGGATGCGTGAGGGAGAACCACAGCGTCTGTGTGAGTTCTCTCAAGACGCAAACAAGTTTACCTGGGCTCGACCGAACTTCTTCCAAATCTGCTCCACCACCTCGGTGTGGAGCTTCCATTCCCCGGGCCTCAGCCCCTGCCTTGACAGGATGTCTGCTTAATAATTGCGGTGCCCAGGGATGTACACTGCCCTCACGGAGAGCAGTTTCCCCTGGGACCACAGAAGGATATGGTGCGCCAGCCTGTAAAGGGGGCGCGAGCTCAGACCCCCTTGGAGGTTGACGTAAGAGACCACCAATGTGTTGTCTGTGTGAACAAGCACATGATGGCCTCTCAGGTATGGGAGAAATTGCTTCAATGCTCGAAACACGGCCAGTATCTCCAGGCAGTTGATGTGCCACATGAGCTGGGGACCTTCCCACAAACCCTGGACGGAGCGGCCACTCATGACCGCTCCCCAGCCCATGAGGGAGGGATCTATCATTAGCATTGGAGCCCCCAACACGCAGCCTTGTGGCAGGAACCAAGGTTTCTTCCACATGTCTAAAGCATGTAAGCATTGCCGCGTGACCTTGATCATGCAAAGCAGGTTGCCCCTCGGGGAAAACCCTTTAGTCCTGAGCCACCACTGCAAGGGTCTCATGTACAACAGGCCAAAAGGTATCACGTTGGACGCAGCTGCCATCAGACCCAACAGTTTCTGGAACTGCTTCACAGTGAGTGACTGGCCTTCTCTCACTCTCTTGACTGCCGTGAGGATCAACTCGATCCGAGCAGGAGACAGACGTGCCTGCATCGTGGTCGAATCCCACACTACGCCCAGATAAGTGGTTCTCTGTACTGGAGAAAGCACACTTTTCTTTGCGTTTAGTCTTAACCACAACTCTTTCATGTGAGCGAGAACGACATCTCGATGCCGAACCGCTATCTGCTTTGATTGAGCTAGTATCAACCAATCGTCGATGTAATTCAGTATGCGGATGCCCTGGAGCCAGAGCAGCATCCACACACTTGGTGAAAGTGCAGGGTGAGAGTGCCAGCCGAACAGAAGAACCCGATATTGGTACGCTTTGCCCCCGAAAGCAAACTTCAGGAACTTCCTGTGTTGAGAAAGGATGGATATATGGAAGTATGCGTCCTTCAGATCTATCGTCACAAACCAGTCCTCAGACCTGATTTGAGAGACGACCTGTTTGATCGTGAGCATTCTGAACTTGAGTCGCATGACTGAGAGGTTCAACAAATGCAGATCTAAAATCGGACGATGAAGTACCGGCTGAAGAACCCAGACTCTCTGTCGAGAGGAGGGACCACCTCGATGGCCTCCTTCTTTCTTGTTCCATGACCAGAGCCTGCTCGGGGCCCACAAGAGTGGGAAACACTCCGTTGAATAGAGGCAGACGTGACCCGAACTGAATCTTGTAGCCTCTTTCTACAGTGTGCATGAGATGTACACCACTCTTCCCCAGAGGGGCCTGGGCATCAGGACTTTTTGGCTGAAGTCTCCTATTGATAAAGACGGTCCTCAGACCCGTCATCTCCTTGGAAGACTTAGACTGACACAACCAGAGCCTGCTCAGGGCAAGACCCAATGAGATAAGTTTGGCAGGGGCTCCCACACTGCCAGGTGAACTACTAAGGGAACCGGTCTCTCGAGACTGGCCTCTGGTGTACTTAGAGCGGCTAGCTTTGTGCCCTGAAGCGGAGGACCAGCAGGGGACGGCCGATCTAGCTGCTCTGGAGACGTCCTAGGAGGTAGCGAGCCTCCCAGAACCGTTACGTTTCTGGGCGGATGCTGAGAGATGCGCTCACTGGAGACTGCTGTGCCCTGAAACACCGGGGGTGGCAGGTTTGACAGGCCAGTCTACTGAGGGCACTGAGGAGAGAAGGGCACTGTATGATGAGGTGTACACTGCTCTTCCCCAGAGGGGCCTGCCCTCAGAAGTCCTGGGCCATAAGGCATCAGGACCTTTTAGTTGAAGACTATCTAGCAAGAATGATGGTCCGCAGATCCACTTTCTGCTTAGAAGCTTTCGGCCCGGGAGCGCTGCTCTGACTCCAAATATACTGGGGGAGTATGAGAAGCAATGCTCCCCAACTTAGCCCTGAAACACCGGAGGTGGCAGGGTTGTCAGGCCGGTCTCCTGAGGGCACTGAGGAAAGATGGGCACCATATGATGAGGTTTACACCGCTCTTCCCCAAGGGGGCCTGCCCTCAGAAGTCCTGAGCCATAGGCATCAGGACCTTTTAGTTGAAGACTATCTAGCGAGAATGATGGTCCGCAGATCCACTTTCTGCTTAGAAGCCTTCGGCCCGGGAGCGCCACTCTGACTCCAGATATACTGGGGGAGTATGAGAAGCGATGCTCCCCAAATGAGGAGCTGGAACATGGCTAGGGCTGCTCCCGCCCAGCAGCCCCTGAGACCTGTGTCCAGAATTGGAAAATATTGGGACCTTAGGGGTGATGCTGTAATGGGAACAGATAGCCCACAGGCGTCTATCCCACCTTTAGACATTGCCCTAAAAGAGCACTGTATTTAGAGAGTGAGGGAGGAGAAAGTGTGAGGCCTGTCTCCGATCCCTCTGCTGAATAATATATATATATATATATATATGTATATA